>NC_141149.1:132627593-132867593 GCF_053477565.2 Lygodium microphyllum
CTACAAAAAGAAAAGAGGGTGTTAAGGGTCTTTTGACACTTTTCTTTCCCCATACAAAAGCCCTCGTAAGGGTTTTTATACCTTTTATTCCCCGTTCGTGTGAGTCTTTATAAGGCCATTAAGCCTTCCCATGGCTTTAATGGGCCTTATTCGCGAAAGACTTTGAAACACCCCCTTCCCGGTTTGGAACCCTTTTTGTGGTTTCTTCCCTCCTCCACAAGTATCCCTTCGAAGAGCTGCTACGAAAGGAAAGAACAGAAGACTCATAAAGGACGGTGGTATTTCAAAAAGGGAATTCGCAAAGCTACATCCACGACGGAAAGGCTGCATTTGCGATGCCTCCTAAGAAAGCCCAAGGCGCAACCGCAGGAGGATCGTCTCCTAGCATCCACGTGGACATCTCACCCCAATTCCAGGTTTTCCTTCCTAATTTTTATTTGGTATTGTTATAATTCAATCGTACTAGGATAGTTGTTGGAAATAAGGATGCATTTTTCGTCTTAAATGCTTTAGAAAATTGATATATATGTTTAGGCATGGAAGTATAAAATTGCATGTCATATTATTAGGCCATATCTTTTTCGCAATAAGTCATCATGGGAAGTGCTAATAACCCATAGGGAATTGCAAGGCATAAAATGACTCTTACGTTGCATAACTCTAGTCAGTTATCGTTTTTCAACTGTACAATTACTAGTAAAAGGTTGCTTGTTTATTGTAAATCTTGTTCGCAAGTTATAGGATGATTAGTTGGAATTAGGTTATAACCTAACCTTGATCTTAAAATTGATAAGTTAGGGTTGAAAAACAATTTATGCATAGACAATGAGTCATGTGTTTATGGAAACGATAGCGTAATTATCGTCAAGAATTAAACAAATTGGCATAAACCTAAACACCTAATCCCGTGGAGTACTCGATTTAGAAAGAGTTAATTCAATCCCAAAGAACTCACTAGGATTTAATACATGACCTAGTCACACGTATTGCTAAAACTGAAACTCCTATACCCTAAATACTTGCCCACATTCACCGAATGTAGGGACAGTGGAACATATTTGGGAAGTGATCTAGGGTTTGTCCCTAAGAATCTTACGCTAAAAAGATGGAACTTGGAACCCTAGGATTGACGACGTCAACCTAATGTAATCAGGAACAGATTGTTTCGTGACTCCATTTGATGAGTAGAATAGTCTCATAGTCGATGCAACACTTGTGCAACAAGTGCGGAGTCGTATAATCTTGTGTTTGGACCACAAGGGAATGGTCGATTCTCGCAATGAGGTTGGTAGGTCCTTACGCAAGTTATCTTGCAAGAGGATGAATAATCATCCTAATACAGTATCTTTCTTGAGTAAAGAAAAATTGCTTGGAAGCAAAAGACCAGCCGATAAAATGGAATAATTTATGAACTTAAGGTTTGACCAAGTCGGGTTAATATGGTACGCCCTAACCCAGGATATAGGGGATCTTGCCAAGTCGCAAGTCATCCCGGATCGAGTGCTGGACGCATTCGAAAGGAAGGATTCATTCCTTAGCAGTTTGCCAACAAAAACGACCAATGGAAATGTTTGTGCTTGCTACAGATTTAAGAGCATTGTTTGGCTTTGTTTGATCAATGAATTAAAAGATAAATGGATATCTAATACTTCAGGTTGAAGGCCTGAAGGGAGAGGCAGCTTCAGTTACCCCCGACTGCCTGCCTGACCCTAACCAAGGGGGTTGCTAACCGCACCGAAAAAGTGGACTGAACCCGCCGCGAGAGGTCTCTCCGTTGAGCGCTACTTGGAGCAGGAGGACGCTTGGGTGCCAGGGGGGCTCTGGCCATAAATCCCTCGCCTTCCAGGCCCTGCACAAGAGGCTAATGTGACTTGGGATTGGATCTCGAGGCCCACATACTAGTCTACAGGTGGAAACTTGGATTGGTAATCCCTGTGGATTGCTGGATAGCCTTCGTGCGGATTGTGGATAAGCCTACGGGCTGGACTTTTTGTATTTCAAAGATAAATATGATAACCTGTTAATAAGGAACTTGTTTGACATTGTTTCTCTATGTCAAGTGATATGATTACATGAAAGAACCAGTGCCTAACGGGATAATTAAAGAAGCTGATTGATACATGTCCAACTAAATATGTTAGGTAATTAAATAACTAAAACAACCCAAGGAAAGTGCGGAGGATGGGCCATAGGTCCGTCCTACGGATGAGTGGTCCTGGTTGGTCGGGGACTTTTCTCAAATCACCATGAACAGTCAGAAGATCATCAAAAAACACGAACAACGAAAGCGTTGACCTAGAGTTATAATTGATCCCGATTTACGTTGTTTTAGGGGAACGGAATGGGACTATGCCTTATAGCAGAGAGGTTGAGCTTTGCATCCCTCTCGTTTCCCATTCTCCTTGAACCAAGTGCAGCGTGAATCTGCTTCAAACCTGGCATTTCTGCATAAAGTAGTTCGCTTGGGTTCGACGCTAGTTGCCATTAGGAAATGACTAATAAGCAAAACCCTAATTCAGGTCGGTCCTAAGTGGGAACGGCTGGAATACTTCCGCTACGTGGCAGACGCGGAAAGTCCTAGATCGCAAACCCTGTGACATTCCATGGGAGTGCTGGGCGGAGCTTTCTAGATATCCTTTCCAATGGACTGCTAAGACGTGTCTTGAAGATAACAGGTGGACACGTTACATGACTTCACATTACCTCAAGAAATCTATGAGCTTCA
The DNA here is from genome assembly GCF_053477565.2 of Lygodium microphyllum. Classification (NCBI taxonomy): domain Eukaryota; kingdom Viridiplantae; phylum Streptophyta; class Polypodiopsida; order Schizaeales; family Lygodiaceae; genus Lygodium; species Lygodium microphyllum. The sequence goes on from NC_141149.1 coordinate 132,630,319, forward strand.
GGTAGGGGCAATAGTGAGACATTACTTTTGTTTGTTAAAGCTCTCCTACTCTTAAGATGTGCATGTGATTTTGGCTTGCCTTTAAAGAAAATTAGTAAGGGGTGTTGCTGTCAAGGAGTAATCTTTGATAAAAATTTAATACCACCCTCTTGTGAGACCCAAAAATCCTCAAATCTCTGTTTCACTATGGGGTGGTGGCCAATCCTGAGTATCCTTGACTTTAGCAGGGTCTATTGAAATGCCTTCTTTTGAGATAATGAATCCAAGATATTCAATCATTTTCTTGAAGAATGCACACTTTTTCGTTTTGGCAAAAATTTTATTTTGTTGAAGAATTTTCAAGACAATCCACAAATGGCTTGGATTATCTTCCTTTGTCTTAGAATAAGTGAGAAAATCATTAAAAATTATGGGGACAAATTCATCTAGTTATGGTTGGAAAGTATCTTAGACTAGCTTTTTAAAAGTAGTAGGAGCATTGGTCAGTCCAAAAGACATGTGAATTTGTAATGGCCATACCTAGTGTTAAATGCCATCTTTGGTTTGTCTTCATCCTTTATTAGGATTTGATAATATGTGGACCTTAGATCGATCTTAGAAAAGATCATTGCCCCTTGAAATTTTGATCTAGTAGCTCAACAATCTGAGGAATGGTATACTTATTCTTGATGGTGACTTGATTTAATATTTTGTAATAATCAATACACAGTCTAAGGGTCCTATCCCTTTCTAGAATAGAATAGGAGCACCCTAAGAAGATATGCTAGGAAGGATTAACCCTTGATTTAACAATCGCTTTAACTGCTCCTTCAATTTGATTACCTCAGGGATGCACATTATATAGCATCTTCTTGCAACTAATTTAGCTCCAAGGACTAACTTGATTTCATGATCCACATCCCTTTCAAGAGGTAACTCTCTTAGCTCCTTGTAGCTAGACATGAAGTCCTTTCCTTAATCCTTTTACGATCCGACTAGCTTTGGTTAATTGAATCTTAGGTTTGCATGCATTCCCTTGTGATTGGACAATTTTTCCAAATAGGTTTTTGAGTGGGGTGACCCGACCTTCCCCAAAATGTATGTTTGCTTGATTGGGTGCTTACCAATCCATTCTTAATAGGTAGTGATAAATTCCTAAGGGCATGAATAAAAAATTTGTTGTAATGTTCTCTGCCCCCTAATTGAAACTTGACATTACTAATGAAGTGGATTGACATTGTTTCTTTCTTATTTGCTAGCTCTACAATGAGTTTTCTAGAGGTTATGGGATTTTGCTTCAACCTTTTTGCGCATTTAGGGGAAATGAATGAATGAGTAGCTCTATTGTTGATTAGGATTTGGAAAGAAATACCTTAATGTTTAGTTGGAATTTGAATGACAAAAAACTATTGTCCAACACCCTAGTTGTTGATTGAAGCATGAATAGATCCTTTTTTTACTTCTTTGAGAGAGATGGATCTAGTTAATTACTTGTTGCAATAGCAGTGATACAAGCTCCAACTCCAAGTCTTGCTCCTTGCCCTACTCCTTATCTAGCCTTTGGTCAACTCCACACCTTGCAATACATTCATGTCCTCAATTATTGAAGTTTCCTTCCCTAGGAGGATTAGAGGAGCATTAGCATAGATATTCATTTCCTTGTTGAGACATTGAGCATGGAAGTGTTGGGACAATACGAGGAGCATTAGCATATGTATTCACTCCCCTATCGGACATTGAGTGCATATGTGGCTTGGTTATTTGCATTTGAAGCAAAACAACTCATCATTCCAACTCATGTTGTTGTTATTATTATTAGTGGGATTTCGGGGACTAAAAAATAACCTTGCATGGGTATAATTCACTCAAGCTCTTTTGGCATAAGGAAACTTACTAAACCTATTATATTGCCTCAAAAGAGTGGCTACCAATTTTTGTGCTCATAAAGGTGTCTTCCAAGCTAGTGGGTCTCATTGCTTCCAATTGACCGTTGAGAGGTGGACTCAAGCCTTAACACAAATGCACCACTTGACGGACTCATGGACATGTGTGGTGGCACATACTTCTATAGTGTAACAAAGTGGGAATAGTATCCTTAAAGAGTCAATCCTTTCTATTTGAGGCTGAAGAACTCATTTCTTTTGAGAGTGTGATAGGTGAGAGATAAGTATCGGCTTTCCACTATTGCCTTAATTTGGATCCATATTACAGTAGACTTAAAAATAGCCTTGCCATGGTACTGATGTTTCCACCTTAGTTGTCTTCTCCTGTAAGCCTTAAGTATGCTATCATTGCTTGGTTTGATGCATTGGTTCTAGTAATAGAGAATCAATCTTTTGTCTTCTCAATTCAAGTTTCATCAATTATCTCAACTGTAGTTCATTTGCCAATAAACTCAAGTGGCTTGACCTTTTTAGGTAGGGGCTTTCTTTCTTTCTCACTTGTCACATCAGTGACAATTGGAGGAGCCATTAAGGGTATTTTGATTGAGGAAATTTGAAAGAATTTGTATTTCATTTTTCCTCAATACCATTTGCGATTCTATCAATTATTAGCAACACATTTAAAATAACTTAATTAGTTGCAAGATCATAGTGTTAAAAATTATATCCATAATAGAAGGTGTTCTCTTTTATGTAGAACTTCTTTACATGTATCAACTACTTTGATTTAATTCCACCCCACCATATTGCCAACATAGTAGAAATTTCTCCAAAAGAGAGATTTGTATATTCATATATTCTTGCACCATTGGCTGTACAATTTTTTACAAGGGCATCTCATACAAGGCCAAAAAAGAAAGTTTTTACGAGATTATTATTTTTTCCATAGTGGGTTTTTATAGATAGGTGCATAACTTAGTCTTGGATTTGGGCTAATGTTGGGGTGGTGTAAGTAGTAGGAGGTTTCTTATATATGTCTAGAGCTAGATAATTGTTAGGAAGATTGGTGAGTTCTTCAATCTCATAAGTATTTATATGAGTTATGCAAGCCCTAATAACATGATTTGATCAAATGACCTGGGTGACACAATGATAAACAAATTGGTTTAGGGTCATCATTTCGCCTTCAATGTGAACCATAGGGTTTTGGCTACTTCTATGAAACATGTGATGTCTGACTAAATTAAGCCTCTCTGCCCAGCATAGCCTCCATAAATTTTATTATAGGCCGCTTGTTTGATTGGCACAAATGGATAAATCAGTTTGTGACCATCCCTTGCCTTGGTATAAGGTCGAGCGTTCAAGCTCAAATTAATAAGCTCAATGAATAAATATATTTCCCATAGTGCAAAAAATTTCCTCCCTTAAGAAGATATTATACTAATTGCCTTATTGGTAGACTGTAGGAAATAGCTCTCTATAGTATCGCTACACTTCCACTTGCACACACATTTCATGGTAAGTTATATAATCCTTTTCCAATTCAAAATACAAGGATAATAACTAATTTGTTAATCAATCATCCTTGAGCTAAACTCTACCCCTTTGTCCCTAAGGCAAAATCTCCTCTTCATTCCCCTAAAATGGCATGTGACTGGGATCTAAGACCAAACCCTAGAAAAAGTAGCACCTAACTATTGTCCTAAATTTCCATATGAAGAAGGCACTCGACTTTTCATGTCCACCCTGTTAAGAAGTGAGCTAGAGAGAGAGAAAGAGGAGAGAGAAGACTCCATAATAGATAGAAGAAAGAGTGCAAAAGAGAGAGAAATAAAGTGATGAGGAGAGAGAAATACTAGAATAGGAGAGAGAAAGACAGGAAAGAGAAAGAAGCCATTGAAGCTAAGAGCAAGGTGAAGAGAAGAAGAACAATAATGTATTAATGTGTCAAAAGATAAGAAAAATTATATGTCCTCTCCTTTTATACCAATGTCAGTGTGACATGGCATGGCATCAATATTATTTTCACACTAAATCCTTATTCTTCCCAGTTTCTTACAATCCATCTCATCCCAAAGGTTTTTTCCCTCAAAAACAAACTTATAAAGATTGGAAAAGGATGGATAGAATAGAGTACTACTCTGTCTTTTTTTTCAGCTTTACAAATGGGAAAATGAATGAAAGATGACAGACATATGGATTGAAATAGAAGAACAAAAGTAGGGCTCAGCTATATACATGATTAGGAATGCTTCAAAAGTATATGGACCCATAACATCTTCAACTGATGAGCTCAAAATGAAGTAGACAGCTTGCTGTGTAAACCGACCTTGTTGGACCAAATCTATCATAACTTCTAGTAGAAGTGTCCAAATGAGGCATGCCACATGTCAAAACATATCTCTTGAAGAGTAATTTGACCTTATGTAAGTGGCTTAATTATGAAAATTAGGCAGCATTAAGAATTTTCTAAAATAGGGTGATGTCATGTCCATGTCTACACCATAACTAGCTCCATAGTCAGTAGGCTTTAGCCACCACCAATGTGTCCCTTAGGAAACAAAACTCATGTAATATAGAATCAGGCCTCCAAGAATCTCCTTGAGGTGGTAAACCTTTCCATTTGATTAGATATTCAATTATGAGCTCAAAATGAAGTAGACAGCTTGCTGTGTAAACAGACCTTGTTGGACCAAATCTATCATAACTTCTAGTAGAAGTGTCCAAATGACGCGTGCCACATGTCAAAACGTATCTCTTGAAGAGTAATTTGACTCTATGTAAGTGGCTTAATTATGAAAATTAGGCAGCATTAAAATTTTTCTAAAATAGGGTGATGTCATGTCCATGTCTACACCATAACTAGCTCCATAGTCAGTAGGCTTCAGCCACCACCAATGTGTCCCTTAGGAAAGAAAACTCATGTAATATAGAATCAGGCCTCCAAGAATCTCCTTGAGGTGGTAAACCTTTCCATTTGATTAGATATTCAATGATGAGCTCAAAATGAAGTAGACAGCTTGGTGTGTAAACAGACCTTGTTGGACCAAATCTATCATAACTTCTAGTAGAAGTGTCCAAATGACGCGTGCCACATGTCAAAACATATCTCTTGAAGAGTAATTTGACCCTATGTAAGTGGCTTAATTATGAAAATTAGGCAGCATTAAAATTTTTCTAAAATAGGGTGATGTCATGTCCATGTCTACACCATAACTAGCTCCATAGTCAGTAGGCTTCAGCCACCACCAATGTGTCCCTTAGGAAAGAAAACTCATGTAATATAGAATCAGGCCTCCAAGAATCTCCTTGAGGTGGTAAACCTTTCCATTTGATTAGATATTCAATGATGGAACGAGATCGAAGCTTCTTCACATGTTGACCTATGACAGCCTCTAGGATGTATTAAATAAGACCTTCTTCATCAATAGTGGCACCTCATGAACTGTATCAACAGGATCACCATAGAAAGGCTTGAGCTGACTAACATGGAATACATTATGAATCTTAGTGGAAGAGGGTACCTCCAATCTATATGCCAAGTCTCCAATGCACTTTAGGATCCAATAGGGGCCATAAAATCTATGAGCAAGCTTGTTACTAGATCCATCTTTCAAAGTAGAGTATCTAGACTTGGGCACCTTCAATAAAACCAATTCTCCTTCTTGGAACTCTAAAGGTTGCCTCTTCTCATCATCATACATCTTCATTTGGTCTTGAGCTTTCCTAAGATTCATCTTACACTGCCGAAGAAGGGTCTGCATTCTTTCCAACTCTTCTTTACCATGAGGGTTGATTCTTTCATTAAAGATGATTGTGGGCAAGGGCACCTTATAGCCATACATAGCCTCAAAGGGAAAAACTCCAATGCTAGCATGGGTAGAGTTGTTGTAAGCAAACTCAACCAAGTGTAACCAAGAATCCCATGAATTTTGGACATCATAACAGAAATGGCAAAGATAAGTCTCCAACCATTTATTTACCCTTTATGTCTGTCCATCAGCCTATGGATGATAGGCCATAGAAGGAGCCAATTTAGTGCCCATGGATGTGAATACCGCTTGTCAAAAGTTACTCATGAGCTTTGAGTCTCTGTCATGAACAATCACCCGTGGTAATCCATGTAGTCTAAAAATCTACTCCATGAACTGACTGGCCACTTGAGAAGTAGTAAACTAGGTCTTGGTTTGGAATGAAATGGGCTGCCTTGGTGAGTCTATCCACCACCACGTATATACTATTCCATCCCTTTTTGGTAGTAGGCAAGCCACTAATGAAGTCCATGGTAACGTGCATCCATTTGCTTTTGGGAATGGGTAATGACTGCAACAAACCACCTGACGTATGGGTGTTGTCTTTATTCTGCTGACAAGGCATACACTTCATGACAAAGTCCTTGACATATTTCCATAGCCCTTTGATCCTATCATAGGTCTTGAAAACTCCAAGATGTCCAGCTAAGGCAAATAATGTAATTCCTCCATAATTTTTCGTGTAAAAGAAGAGGTAGAAGGAATGACAATCTTGCCATTTAACCAAATAAGGCCACTGATAATGCAAGTTATCTTCCATGAGACCTTGCTGTAATTTCTGAAAAATATGGTTGAGATCTTCATCCAAAATATAAGCCTCCTATAGTTCTTCAATCCAATCACTATGCAACTCAGTCATTGCTAAAACTTTGCAAGCCCATGTACGAGAAAGAGAATTCTCCACTATATTGTCTTTACCCCTCGTATGACTGATGTCAAAATCATAATTCTGTAGTGTAGCTACCCACCTACGTTGCTTAGGAGTAAGATTGGACTGAGTAAGGAAATATTTAAGGACCCTATGATCACTTTGAACTAAGTAAGGAAATACTTAAGGACCCTATGATCACTTTGAACTGAGTAAGGAAATACTTAAGGACCTTATGATCACTTTGGACTGAGTAAGGAAATACTTAAGGACCCTATGATCACTTTGAACTCTAAATCGGCTGCCATACAAATAATGGTACCATTTCTTTATTGGATGTAAGATAGCCAACATCTCTTGGTCATAAATATTCATGGCCATTTCTTTATCTATAACCTTACAACTTTCAAAGGCAATCACTCCATGCTCCTATAACAAAATAGCCCCAATGGCTTGGCCAATGGCATCACACTGTATGGTAAATTCTTTCAAGAAATCCAGGCATACTAGAATAGGAGCGTAAGTAAGAAGTCCCTTTAACTAGTTGAAGCTACTATCTGCAAGAGCATCCCAAAAGAAAGCTTCCTTCTTCAACCTGTTAGTCAAAGGATTTGCAATAGCCACATAATGCTTGATGAATCGGTGATAGAATGAAGATAGACTAAGAAATCCTCTAAGAGAAGTAGTAGTAGTAGATGTTGGCCAATCTTTAATACATTGCACCTTTTTGGGGTCAGTTTGTATCCTTTTTTCACTGACAATTTTCCAATTATTCCACTTCAGTCTACATGAAAGAACATTTCTTCTCCTTAGCAAAGAGTCTGTGATGTCTCAATACATAAAAAACCTTCCTCATGTGTGATAAGTGATCCTGAAGGGTCTTACTGTAAATCAAAATGTCATTAAAAAAAGACTAGGACAAATTGAAAGAGAAAATGCTACAAAATCTTGTTGATCAGGATCTAGAAGGTAGCTGGAGCATTTTTAAGCACAAATGGCATCACTAAGAAATGATAGAGCCCTCAATCAGTCCTAAAAGTAGACTTGATCTCATCACCCTCTCGCATGCAGATCTGACGATATCCTGACCTCAAATCAATCTTCATAAAGAATTGAGCCCTCTTAAGCTCATCAAGAAAATCATCAATCCTGGGTATCGGATACTTGTTCTTCAGTGTTGTGATCTTATTAAGATCAATGTAGTAAATGCACATCCTAAAAGATCCATCTTTCTTTTTTACTAACAAGACTGGAGATGCATAAGGTGAAGAACTAGGTTCAATGAATCCCATCTCAAGAAGTTCCTTGATTTTCTTGGTTGCTTCCTCTCACTCACACTTGGACAATATGTAGGGTGGCTTATTGATTGGTGCGCTCTAAATCAATAGGGTGATCATCTATTGCTCTCTTGGGAGGCAATGAAGTAGACACCTCAAACAATTCCCTATACTCCTCAAGAAGAGCTATCAAGCCTGGATGACTTGTTGAATTAATTCTTCAATCTCTTTATTCAAATGCAAAATAGATATATCTAAACACCTCTTGTACTCCCTTTTGAGTTGTTGAATGGTGATAAGCTGAAAATCCGATCTACTAGTAATTCCTTGTAAATGGATGAGCTATCCATCAAAGATAAACTCCATATATAGTTGTGAAAAATCCATAGTGATTTTGCCTAATATCATCAACCAATCACAATCGAGTATGACATCTTCAAGCCCCATTTCCAAGGTAATCAGGTTTACTTTTGCTTCAAAATTTTCAGCCAGCTATAAAGAAACCTATGGGCATATTTGTGTGTTGATTTCTTCTTCACCATTGGCCACTTGAACTCTTATAGGATGCTATAAATCAGTGGGAAGACAATTTAGCTTGTCCATAATGGACTTATTCACAAAACTATGTGTACTGCTACTATCTATCAAAATGAACATAGACATTCCATGAATGTTACCCTTCATATACGGAGTGTATTAGGGCTCTTAGAACTTGTCCAAGAATCCATGGAAATGGAACAACTAGTGGCAACAAGTGGCTCATGATAAGTCCCACTAGGTCAAAAGGAACACTCCCACCTAGATCAAAAGGAAAAGAGTCGGTTGGATCATAAAAAACTCTTGCCCAACTTGTTCGTCAAGATCATCATTTTCAGCATTAGGTGCAATTGCATTAACTTCATCAATCTCATCTTCAGGATCCTCAAAGACTGACATACTCTGAAGCTTGGCTTTGGCATTTTTATATACACACTTTGTGGCATGATCAAGTATATACTTTTCCCCACACTTGAAGCATAAGCCTTTTTCCTTTCTTTCTTTGTAGAGGTCTATAGGAATAGACTTGGGATTCATATTGATTGAAATGAATTTTGGCTTGTTGTCCCCTTATTTGAAGTCAACTCTAGGACTGCTTGCTGTCCTGAAATGACTTTGAGGTCTTGAAGCATTGAATGGTGGATAAGTTGGCACCCTTAAGCCTACACTTGGCACATGATTGCTGCCATAAATATTACCAACTTGTATGTGTTTTGAAACAATCAGTGGTTGTCCAAAACCAAGCTGAAATGAGGACTCCCTTCTATATTTCCTTCCATAGTGCTCCACAAGCTCAATAGCTTTAAAAAGAAAAGTAGGGTTTTGTGCCATGACATTAGCTGATAAGGATGGCTCTAAGCTATACATGTACTTGTGGAGCTTAGCCTCATCACTAATGCTCTCTACATACATGGTTAGATTGAGAAATTGGTAAGTATACTCTCTTACACATAGGCCTCTTTGCTCTTACCGATACTATCTCTGTGCCGATTTCTCTTTTTCAAGAGGGGAGACAAAGACTTCAGCCATAAGTGTCTTGAAAACTTCCCAATTCTCTAGAAGTATGTTTTCATTTTTAATATACCTCCACCAAGTATGCACAAATCCCTCCAAATATAAGGAAGCAAAATGAATCTTCATATCATCAATTTTAGGAAATATGTCAAAGTAAGATTCCAATTTGGAGGTCCACTCCTCTAGATTAGATGGTGAAGATGACTGACCATTGAACTTGGCCAAAATGATCTTATCTTTCAGCTCTCTTTCATGGAAAGGTTGTTATCCCAAAATAGATTGGTCATGATTACTAGGCGTTGAGTCTCCAACATGTGATGGAACTCTTCCAATAAGTGGCTAAGAACCAATATGAAACCTTCCCATCAGTAGAGGACCTCTAGGAAGTTGGGTATTCAGCCCAAAAGCTTGGAAGTCAGCACCATTCAAATTGCCCAAATAGTCATCATGTCTTTGTGAAGTCTCATCTACTTCATATTAGCTATTTGGGATACCCCTCCGTCCAATAATTCCATAACCTTGACCATTTTGGTTAGATAGCTTAAGTGGGATTGAGGGCTCACTGTTTGAAAATAAGATTTCTCATTTGCTTCTTTAGATCCCATTTGCATTTGCATCCATTGGGAGAATTGAGCCATTATTTGAGTATTAGATTCTAATAACTTATCAATAGAAGCCTTTTTTTGAGTAGTTGAATCCACTAATTTCTCAATAGAAGACTTCGTTTGATCAATAGACAAAACCATCTGCTCCATTCTTGATAATAGGTCTTCATGACGTTGGGTATGCATTTGTTCATGTGCATACAATGTGTTATTAAGTGCACTAATTTTTCCATGCTGTTGGGGCTCTTTAGAGCTCTCTTGGGACATATTCTCTAGCATAGAACCTTTGATTTGCTGAGCATAATCATCCTGGACCTTATTTTTGCCTTTATTCCCTGCCATAATAGTGTAGCCCTATAGTACCCCCTGTCAAAAAAATGGCTATAACTTGAACTAGGAAACTCCCATCCCAAAACTTTTTGCTTCAAATCGAATCCAAGGATTTCCTCTTTAAGATGAGCTATAGCACTCTATAACAAGTTTAGGAAAGAAAATTCTGCAATTCAATCTTTGAGTCTGAACTGTCCAGTCCTACACCTTATTTGAACCAGTGAATGCCATGTTTCCACCTTGTAAGGTAAAATAGTAGTCCCAAATGGCTACCAAACCTTGTAGAAGGCTGAGTAGGACCTGTGGACACCCTGTAGTACCTACACATGTACTTCACTATTGAAGTTTGTAACTTTAAGGACCTGTGAATTCCCTCCAATGTCTTGTAAATCATGTTTTCCTCCTAAAGGTACTTAAGTCTTTGAAAAAACTTCAATCTTCAATTCTCCACTCGTTGTACCTATGTGAGGGATAAAACGGTAGGACATGCTTCCTACACGGGCTTCGAATCACCAGGAGGTAGGCAAAGTTCCCCCTGGGTCAGTTGGTTGCACCCCTTCAGGATCTTCAATAATGAGGGAGGGTCACCTCTCTTTTGTCTCACTATCTCCCCCGGCATCCACCTTTTTCCTTGGTGTGTATATCAACATGGCACTAGCATTCTATTCTAATCAATCAACATGAAATGCATTTTTGAAATATCCATTTAGCCCCTTTCATTAAATGCAATTGGATGGAATCTTGAAATTTTGGATAGGGATAGGGTCTTACCAATGCAATTCAATGACTCACTGATTGCTAGTACTTACCCTTTTACAATATTTCAAGTTTGGGTAAAAGAATTCAACCAATCAAATCAAGGTTATGCATCAAACTTGGTAAATGATATCTATGGTGAAATATGATTGAATCAATGCTGAAATTCAATGAAATGGGCTCTGATTAATAGGAAGAGCATTAGTCTCTGATCTATTGATCAATAATCTCTCATCAACAAGTGAAAAAGCATAAGAAAGTGGATAATTGAGAGATTTTAAATATTAAGCAACAAAGATACCTTGATTAAGCTTGAAGAAGATGGTAAATGTTAGCTCCAATCCAAATAATGGAAGAATCCTCCATAATCCACCATGAATCCATCATAAGGCTTGAAAGATCCATAAAATCAGTCCATATAAGATCCAATATGATCAAATCCGTGAAGAATCAATGGCCTGAGCTTGCTTAAATACTTGAATACCAAATATTCAAGCCTCTTGAAGGAAAGCCCCAAAATAAACCTGCAATATGAGCTCTAAGATCCTCAAAGAGTTGAGATCCTTGCAATGTCTTCAATCTTGGAGTCCATTTAGCTTTAAAATGATGGTAGAGAAGTCTTGAAGGTCAGGAAGATCCAAAAATTGAAGAAATTTGAGCTTTCAGGTCTGTGATTATGGCTACCCTGTTGTGTTTTAGGGTTTTCAGCAGCAAAGAAGATGAAGATCAAAGCTTCAATCTTGCTGAAAGTTGTTGAAGGTATGCCTTATTGAATACTTCAATGTTATGCAACCAAACTATAGAAGATATACAATAGATGAAGGAGAAGATTAGAGCAAGTAATGCAGCACAATTCGAGATGCATTTTTCAGGCAACTTGCTACTCCCTTAACTGCATAAAATGCCAGACCATGGTACTCAATTTGTAGTGCAAGACTTAAGGAATAACTGCCCCATGGTTTAGCTCAAAGAAATAGTCAGTAGAGAAGGAGCTTGAAATATTTCTTGGTAGCCACCATTGAAGCTTCAGCCAAAAGCTTGGAAGAGAGAGAAACAGAAGCTCCTCTTGAAAAGTAACCATAGTTTAACTCCCAGCTAAGCCCGGTTAACTCCCATTTGAACTAGTTACCTCCAGATTGCATGAAAATTTGATGAGACAACCTACTATTTTAGCCTTCCACCTCCATATCTGGCCTTGAAGATCTCTAGATATAGTCTCCTGCTAACTGTAGATGATCTGCAAACCTCTGCTAGTCACTATCTTTGTCAAGTACTTGTCTGAAATTGATTTTTAATGGAGAAAATTTGGATTGAAATAGAAGGGAAAATGGATCAAAGACCAATGCTCTGATACCACTTGTCAAGAAGTGAATTGGAGAGAGAGAAAGAGGAGAGAGAAGATTGCAAAAGAGATAGAAGAAAGAGTGCAGAAGAGAGAGAAATAGAGTGATGAGGAGAAAGAAAGACTAGAATAGGAGAGAGAAAGACATGAAAGAGAAAGAAGCCATTGAAGCTGAGAGCAAGGTGAAGAGAAGAAGAACAATAATGTATTAATGTGTTAAAAGATGAGAAAAATTACATGTCCTCTCCTTTTATATCAATTTCAGTGTGACATGGCATGGCATCAATATTATTTTCACACTAAATCCTTATTCTTCCCAACTTCTTACACACCCAGCCATTGATCTTCTTCCATCAAGAAAAGAAGATCACTTGGTTTCCATTCAAACTTGGTTTTCTTTAGTTTTTTAAATATAGCATGCTAATATGCCATTTGATATTTAAAAAGCAACTTTCTTAATTATTCCTTATCATTGGATTTGTTTTACGTCTTTTTAAAGCACAACATGAAAGCTGCGAAGTAGTCCTTTTGAACTATTTGTATTGATAATTAATAATTTTTACTTTATATTCCTATTCATAGAACTAAATACCAATTTATCTCTCTTGTTTAGAGTGATAACTAGCCTAGCTCATACTTGTTGCGCTCTTGATGCTCATCACATCATGCTCGTACAACATTATTCTCCATAGTAGGACAAACTATGTAATTGCCCTTTTCTAACCAAGCCATCATAGTTACATATTTCCATAGGAAAAACCTACCATACGGGACCTTGCTACATAGATGTTGGTTAAGTGCTCATAGGTGGAACAAAATTAGCTCAAATTGAGCCCTAGCAGCTTCCCTTAGGGGAGTGCAAACTGATCAATCGTACCCATCATTTGGGCATAAGTAAAAGTTTTATAAATTTTGGGATATATTCTACAAACAATCCCAAAGCAATAACCAATCAATCCTTCACAAATAGTATTTTACTTATCTATTGCTAAAAGGATATTATACCATTTTTGTGAGCCTCAAAATTTCTAATTTAATGGTTTCAATCAACCAACAAAAATTCCAATGCTCAATTTCTTAGATAAAATCAAAGCATCCTATTGGGCAGAATTACTTGCTTTTATTGTTTGTACACACGTCACATGTGAATAACTCCAAGTTCTATCGTTCGTGCTTATTATAAGAGTTCAATCTTAATTGCAAAGGTTTAGGCCTCATTTTAGTTAACCAATGGATGGTTGAAACCATTCGTCCAGTTTGTCTAACATGAATCTAATTATGAAAATTAGGTGGATTTCTATCTATACTTTTGCATTCCATATGGCATGGTTGTTCAGGTGTATTGCAAAATTATGGTATCCGTAAAGTTGCAACTATCACCACAAATATATTGTATGATCTTACGAATGTACTAGCCTTGGAAAGGAAGTACCATGAAGATCACATGTGCTAGCTATTTGATAAAATAAATTTAAAGATGCAATATTTATGGATGACCTTTATATAGTTTGAAACCCATGAGTAAATTAATATATTTAATTATGAATTCACAAAAACCAAGAGCTAATACTTATCCTAGTCATCATTCATTGAAAGTAATACACCAATTTTGACAAAACATTAAGGAACTTGAGCATATGTAGAACCCATGACTTTTGTTTGATCCAATGATCACTATATTTTTATATAAATAAAAAAAATAGAAGAATCTAGAACTGATATTTAGAGATGCAACTAATCTTTGTAATCTTATTCCATAGCTTTTGCCTAATTCAATATTTTTTATAATATATTTGTGAATTAAACAAAAGAGAATGCAACTAATCTCTTCGTGCATCAATTAAATGATTTTAAGTATATTCATTTCCCTTTTCTAATCGAGAATATGTTGGCCAAATAATGATGCAAAATACCTACTTAGGGGCATCTCTGCATTAAAGATCGTTGAAGCTAGGTCTACCACATGTGGGAAGGCCTTGCTTCATATGAGGACTAGCCACATTTGAGCATTGCACTTTTTTGGATAGTCCCCATGTATGAAGCTTCTTAGGCAGGGGCATCATGGTTAGGGAAAAGAAAAGGGTGGATAAGAGAAGAAAATGGACTAGAGGAAGTCATAGTCGATTGCCTTGGGATGCACATCATAATCATTTGCCTTTGGGATGCACATACTTTTTTATTTACCCCTCTTGCACTGGTATGGGTCTTCCCTTGTCTACCTCTCATGCCATCTGGGGGGGGGGAGGAGGGGTTGATGTGCCATCTAGTTAATTTTATGTTAATCAATATTTACCATGTGTAATTAGATATCTTGATATTTTAAGAATATGTGGAGTGTGTTGGCACAAAGGAATTCAGCGGATTTTTAAAATCCAAGGGAGAGACTAAGAGTCATTAGATTTTCCAAATTTTTATCCACCAAAAATTGGAGAAGGGGGTTAACATGTCAAAACAAAGGGGAGAACAGTACAAAAAAATCTTAAGGTATTTTAAGATATTTATTTAGCTCAAGGAGAAGGGGAGGGGAGGGGAGTCGAATGTCAATCCTCTCCTTTTAAAAAAACAAAAAGGGGGGTGGAATACATGAGAGAGAGGGGGTTTATTTCTTTTAATTTTGGTTGTGTGTGTGTGTGTGTGTGTGTGTGTGTGTGTGATACCAAAAAAAGGGGTGAATGTTGATTAATCAGAGTGGAAAAAGGGAGGAGAGGGAGTGCCAAGATTCTAATATAAATGGGAGGGGAGAGAGAGAGATCGAAATAGAGAGGATCTTAATAGGATTATTTATTTCTGTGTGTGTGTGTGTGTGTGTGTGTGTGTGTGTGTGTGTGTGTGTGTGTGTGTGTGTGTGTGTGTGTGTGTGTGTGTGTGTGTGTGTGTGTGTGTGTGTGTGTGTGTGTACATAAATATAATTTTTAAATGGGGGACACACACACACATGCACAAGTTTTTTCACCCTCTCTTTTTAGAAGCACATACCATAGGCAATTCTCCCACCACTTTCCCTTTTGTTTATCTTTGCCCTATATTCCCTCCTCAGATTCCCTAGTGCTGATCGTGTTTATGGCACCACATTTGTGCTAGCTTATAGTTATACCAGCACCTTGCTCATGACATGAATAGTCTCAATATCCTTGTTGAAAGGGCTATTGCTATACCATCAAAATGGCCCTCTTGGCCTAATGAAATCAAACACTCTACTACAAAACTGCATCGGCCCTCTTGGCCTAATGAAATAAAACAATACTATGCAAAACATCCACCTGGAAACAACCATGATAGACATCAAAGCATACTATTCCCAGGGGAACAAAGGCGCGTAGCCCTAAACTAGGTGCATTAAATTATGACCTATCCCTCCTGCGTATATCGCAAGAGGTGTTCGCATCACGTGTCGTCTAATCAGTCTATGCGTCCCAGATAATAAAGGCAGATGAGTCTCGCTTACCCTCTGCATCACCCAAATCAACCATCGTCTGCCAAAGAGGGCATGTTCAGAAAGCATACCCCACAAACGACCAGGTCCTGTCTCACCATCAATAGATATATCGGGACAAGGCCCACAATTAAAGAAGAGGTCCTCTTCATACGCAAGATTAGCCAAAGAATCGGCAAACTGATTCCAATTCCGTGGAATCAGCTAAAAAGACACTCTATCGAATTCGTCTAGCAGGGCTATGGCAGTATGATGGTACATACAAAGGATGGGGTTCCGTACCATGTACGTCCCATTGAGTTGATTTAAAACCAACTAAGAATCCCCTTTCACCAACAACTGGTGGATACCACCCTTCTTCTCAATATTCAAACCCATAATCAGGGCTTTATATTCTGCCATATTATTGGTAAAATTCGCCCTGAGATAAGCAGCTAACTTCATAACAATGCATCTCGGGGGTCTCGGATGACAACTCCTACACTTCCTTTTTTGCACGGACCCCTGGACGCCCCATCAAAGTACAAGGTGTACGTCCATAAAGGGTTTACATATCCCGCCATCCCGAACTCTACTCGTAATTATGGTAATCGAAATTCAGCATATTCAACGGGTGGACTGTAGGCTCCATCCCTCCATCATCATTGAATTCAACAGGGATGCTCGTCAAAATTTGTAGGCAGTGATGGCAGAAGACCTTGATCTCCCAAATAAATGTCCTGCCTTCTTGCTCAATCACCTTGTATCCTTTGCTCCACCAAATGAGCTTTCCCTGATGATACCTCTGTTCCAAATATGGGTGTTCTAAATAAGGGATCAGATGACCCATCAACCTCTATCACGATTTTCTTGCAGATGCTTGATCGATCTCTCCTAGACCTGCAAGGCAGTCATAGCATTAGTGCAATCAGAAATAATAAGGTTTAATCTTATTAAGATTAACCTTATTTTTAAATTCTATCCCCTCTAGGTCAGCTAACAAGACTGTGGATTTATTCTTTCCTATTCTAACGATCCTATAGGGCCCATCCCATTTAGGCTCTAGCTTGCCTGGAAATAATTCACGTCGTGCATCATAATACAGAACAAGCTGTCCTTTCTTGAAGGTGTATTTCTTGGCTTTGAGGTCGTGTAGCCGCTTCATTCGGCGCTTCGCCACTTCTTGGTGCAATAAGCTCTGCAACTTAAGCTCATCTAAATGTGCCAGTGTCGTCAAGCGCTCAAAAAGTGCGTCTTCATGACTCAAAGAATGATTGATGGCAAACCGAATAGTCGGCAGCTCAATTTCTAAAGGCAAGACACACTCCTCCCCATATACTAACTTAAACGGGGTATGGCCAGTGGCTCGTTTGAAAGTTGTATTGTAGGCCCACACTGCCACGTATAACTTTTTATCCCAATCCCGTTTCTTTTCCGACACAATTTTGGACAGGATGCCCACAAGCTGCTTGTTGGTGCTTTCAACTTGCCCATTGGCTTGCGGATTATATGGGGTTGTCTTGTTATGCTTGATTTGCCACATCTCTGTCAAACCTTTGATCACCTTATTTAGGAAATGGGTTCCGCGGTCCGACACTAATTCTTTCGGCGGACCAAACCGGCATATTATCTGCTCTAGAAGGAAACTAGCAGTTTCTTTAGCATCATCTTTCCTTGTTGCACGTGCTTCTGACCATTTTGTGAAGTAGTCAGTTGCGACAATGATATACCTCTTTTGCGCAGTCGACGACGGAGTAATAGGACCCACAAATTCTATTCCCCACTTCTCAAATGGAAGTATCGCCATAATAGGGGTGAGTGGTCGTTTCCTATTCTCTCGACTGTCATGTCGTTGGCAAATGTCGCATCTCTTAACATACGCAAACGCATCCTGGAAGATGGTAGGCCACCAATAACCTGCTCTTAAAGCCTTTTGTGATGTGAGCCGTCCAGCAAAATGGCCACCACAAGCAGAACCATGGCACTCTTCCAAAATGAATGGCACCTCGTCAGGCATCACGCATCGGCGATAGATGTCATCAAACCCTTGCCGATATAATGTACCTGCGATCAAAGCAAACTTTAACGTTTGCTGCTTAATTTTCCTTTTCTTAGCTTTAGATAATTCGGATCCCGCCTCTCCCGTTGATAAATAATGCATTATTGCAGCGTACCAGGAGGGAATAGATGCCGTATCTATTTTAAATAACAACTCCATGTCACTACCTTCAGCCACAGATTCTTTCGGCTCCCCAAAGTCCACAAGACATTCCACGATGCCTTGCAACCTTGGTGGCTTACTCTTGATTTCATAATCAAATTCCTGCAAAGTGATCAACCACTTTGCTAGACGATCAGGCGGCTGTAGCTTATTCATCAATAATCGAAGCCCCTCCGCCTTCGTATAAAGCACGACT
The DNA here is from genome assembly GCF_053477565.2 of Lygodium microphyllum. NCBI lineage: Eukaryota > Viridiplantae > Streptophyta > Polypodiopsida > Schizaeales > Lygodiaceae > Lygodium > Lygodium microphyllum. Next base: position 132,648,551 of record NC_141149.1, read on the forward strand.
TTCTCATAGAGAATGTAATGCCTGAATTTCTTGGTCCCAAAGACCATCGCTAGACATAGCTTCTCCATGTAGGTATAATTGATTTCGGATACCCCTAGCTTCCGACTAGCAAAAGCAATCGGGTGGTACCACTTCTCTTCCCAAATTTGGGCTAAACAGCAACTGATACTATACATGGTGGCTGCTGAGAATATATAGAACACCTCACCTCTTTTAGGTGCTTTTAAAACGGGCGCTCTTGCTAGCTCCTGTTTCACATCCTCGAATGCTACCTTAAAGGGTCACGCCATACAAACGAACAGCTAAAGGACAATAAATTTGTAAGCGGCAACGTTCTTTCTGCCAAGGCATTGATAAATCTACGGTAGTAACCAACCGAAGACAGAAAGCTATGAACTTCCTTCGGAGTGCGTGGTGGACCCATGGCAACTATAACTTTAACCTTCTCGGGGTCTGTCGCAATCCCTACTGAACTGACCACATGACCCAGCAATAGCCCATAAGGTACTCCAAAAACACACTTCCTTGGATTTAGGGCGATGCAGAATTGTCTACAACGCTCAAAGCATTTTCTTAAAATAATCAACTGCCTTTCTCTCACGATGGCCGCCCCTAAGTCATCAATAGACACCTTCAACTCTTCAGGGGATATGTCACCGAATGTCTTATCTGCTGTTCGTTGCCACGAACCAGGCGCATTGCATAAACCAAAAGCCATCACATGGTACGCAAAAGTACCAAATACAGTGATAAAAGTTGTTTTCAACTTGTCCTCTTCTGCAATTGCCATTTGGTTGTATCCTGCAAAGCAATCCATAAACGAATATATCGCCCTACCCGCTAATTGATCCAAAATCTGGTCAATAAATGGCAACGGGTAGTAGTCCTTAACTGTCTGCTTATTCAGCTCCCTAAAGTCTACACATAAACGGATTTGATTATTCTTCTTCTTTCTGATCACAACTGGCGAACACCATTCCGTGTGTTGCACAGGAAAAACCAAACCCGCTTTCCGAAGCTTCTGTAGCTCTTCAAACAGCCTGTCCCTCAGTTCAAAAGGCATACGCCTTACTTTCTGCCGTACCGGATGACTGCCCTCCTTCAACGGAATTGTATGAACAGCAAGACTAGGAGGGATGCCTCTCAACTCATCATAACTCCAGGCAAAGATATCACGGAATTCCTGGATCAAGGCCACATAGTCCTCCCTTTCTGCTGAGCTGAGCATAGAACCTAATTTGATTGGCCGCGAATCATCAGGCGTACCAAGGTCTAGCTCGATAACATCTGCATCTCTTATACGATCTTGGGCCTCTATCGGCTCATTCAAAGTGATCTGATAGATGTCCTCCGTGGTGGATCCCTCTTTGGACTCATCACTCGATGATGTCTCACTGCCAGATAAATCTTCTAGTGTCTCCAATTCTGTAGAAGATAGAGGAGCTCTCTCACTCTGCGGGGACTCAGGATAAGCATCAACCACCACACGTTGGGCACCTCTGCCGAATATCAGTCGACCGGCAGGTATATCTACTTGGCAATCCGCTTGCAAGATCCAAGGTCGTCCAAGTAATACTTGGTAACTTGGCCGGTCTGCAAACCGAATCACCCTAAAGTCCAACAAGCATTCTACATTTGCAACAGTGACATGGACCTTAGTAATGCAGCCTTCTGGCTGTCTCAAACTATCATCTGCCATTCTGAGAATTGTGGAGGTATCTTTCTAGATTGCAAGACCCAACCTTTCCATCAGTTCAGAACTCATAATGTTAACCGATGATCCCATGTCGACAATGGCATAATCTACTAATATCCCATCGACATAGGCTGCAACCCTTGGGCAATGCTTCTCAGCATGCTCGAACCAATCATCACCTACTCGCACAATACCCAAAGGTTCTACGATATACCCGGTATGTAGGATCTTTCTAAATTCCTTACGTACTCCCGGGGAAAGCTTAATAAGCTGTAAAATATTCACATCCAGCTTGACTTCGCAAAGAGAGCTCGCCAAATCGAATTCATGATAGTTCGATAGAGCTCGCTTTTCACGCCAAACCATCCGCTCTTTAGGTCGCTGAACTGGCTTTATTGCCTCTTTCTTAACTTTCACCTTCTTCTTTGGTGGTTCCTTATCGGCTTTACTTTCTACGGGCTTCAAAGGTCTCCCTTCCAGGGAAGGATCCAAAACTTGCGTTCCTTTGTCGCCTTGTTTAGGGTTTCCGTCGACAGGCTTATCCTTGTCGGCTCCTCTGCCCTTTTGACCTCTTGTAAGGACAGCTCGCAGATTAGAGGTTTCAGCATCATTAACGCGTACAGCCTCAATCAAACTAACCCCACTACCACTTGGTAGCTCCTCCATTGTAGTCTTGGGTCGTTGAAGTATTTGTTTAGGCCCATCTTCTCGCTGGGAATTACTTCCTTGGGCACGATGCTTAACGGGCCCTGGTTGCCGACTTCCTCGCTGGAGGGAACTAATCTTACTCCAGCAAGTAGCTGCTAAATGGCCGGATTTTCCACAGATGTCGCACTTAACATTTGGGCAATTTCTTGGATAGTGCTGCCCGCCACACCATTTGCAACTAAACCTCGAAGGTGCACCCTCCTCTGGGTATCTACTTCCTATTAAATTTTGTTGTTTTTTAAGGAAGTTGACATCAACGGCTATTTGCCAATACTGCTCCGTAATCATGTCGGTATAATCCTTCATCATGTCCTTAACCTCGCCAAGAACATTAGAAGAACTCGACTCATAGCCTTGGTCATTACAATGTCGTTCCATTGGCCTAACAATTCGATTAGGCACTGGTTGTTGAGCCACAGGCATGGTGTTAGAATTGACCACCTGGCCTCCACCACTTGGAGCCATTTGACTGCCCGTAGGCATCGATATGCTAGGGGGAGCTGGTAATAAAGGCACATTCTGCATCATGTTCCCTCTCCTATTAGGGTTAGCCATCGCTATCCCTTGACCACTACTGCCATTGGCCATTGCCATATTGTTTCCCAATACTAAACCCATATTCGAATTGCCTCGAGAAGCATAGGCTGCTTGTAGTCGGGATTCCACCTCTTGTGCTCGTGTAATGGCAGTATTTATATCCCCCAAGGGAACACTACTCAACTGCAATTGGATATTAAAGTCCAAACCATGAAGGAAATATTGCAATTAGGCAGCTGCGGGGATAGGAATAGAGGTGTCCAACTTACGGAAAACCTCTTTTATCTTCTTTGCATAAGCACGAATATCCTCGTGTGGTTCTTGACGGGTCACGTTGAGTACACGCAACCAATATTGCCCACCCCTTTCAAGGGCAAACTCCCTTCGAAAAGCTCCATAAAATGCATCAATGTTCAATATGGTTCCGGCTTCTAAACCATGATACCATATAGCGGCTCTTCCTTTGAGAGTCATATTGAAGAACATCATTAAATGCCCTTCTTCTTGGATGCGGCAATTAAACATCAGCTTTTGAAACTCCCTAATGTGGAGTTCCGCATCTTCCTCAACTAACCCATTAAAAATGGGTAGCGGGTAACCTAGAGCCGGCAAATCTGTCGTTCCTGCTGGAATTGCAATAGGCTGCGCCATGAGAAGGATTGGATTTGCACTAGGAATAGGGGACGATGGGGTTACACTTCCCGTACTTGACGTGGACTGGCTTATAGAAGGAAGGGGAGCACGAGAGCTTCCACCTTCTCCTAACTTACTGCTTGTGGCCCCAAGACCACTAGATCCACTCCCTCATAAGGGTTCAGCACCGCTACGCTTAGGGGAATATCTCCTAAAAATTTCAGCACGTCGCCTAGCTCTTTCGTCTCTTTCTTGCTTTTGGATTTCTGCTAGACGATGCTTATCAATAAATAACGGATCAATCTCAGTATCCTTTGGCATAAACTGCTAGTTGGTCCCTAAACAACAAGGATTCGAGAACCGCCACTTTTAAGCGGCTCTCGGCAGATGCACCACTGATGGACCTAAAAACGGGCCGGCACTGGCTCATGCACTAGCCGGGCCTCGTCACTACGCACAAGACAACCCCTCGGCCTCGCGGCCAGGAGCGTCTATCAAAATCTCTGCCTTCCTAAACATTGCGTTTGTAATACGTTGTAGTCCAATTGATCCTAACCCAATATTACTCCTCAGAGGGAGTCCCTTTCACATAGCCAAAAGGCTCGAATCACATACACATGGGGTTCCTCCTACGGCTGAATGCCGTCAACCCTCTGCGACTCTCCTACACCTTGGGGATTGGCCCCTCAGTGCATCGCTCAACAAATAGACACATCGCACAAAAGTCGCTCAAGGTACCAAATAAACGTGTCCAGCAATGTACCATTGTCCTTACTTAATTTCCCCTTTAGGATCCGCATCTACCTACCACATGGGTACCTCACTGCCTCTCAACGTAGGTCATATTCTAATAAACCAATTGCAATGCATGTCCAGGAGCTGATCACCGATACTTTTAAATTCTTTTCATGCTCTATGCATTTGGTGGGTGCCTAGTGCTCAAACATTTAGCAAAACAGTATTGTGCACAAGTGCAAAAACATCCTTTTAATGGTTTCCAACTACCGTTCGTACTTCGTTGCATGGGCCTAGCACCGAGGTGATCCTCGTGCTACTAAGCTCTTAATTTTAATAATCATCCGTCCTAAATGCTATGCATAGAAATCAGCAACTTCCCCATCATCTTCACACGGCATTTAGACATATTTCAACTCCTCTACCCTTCCCCGTCTAAGTATTGCATCGTTGGATAGGTTTATAGGGTATTTTGACACCATTTTATGTATAAAAAGCGGGAAAACACACACTAGAACAAGAAGGTGGGGTTGAACTGAGGCAAATCCTCATGCTTCAGTCCCCACAAACATTCACAAACATTGCTCTTATTTATCCTTATTTTTCAGAACCCAAAATGTATTTTTCCCCTATTTTTTAGGGTTTTTTTCACCATTTTCTTGCAATTTTTCCCATTTTCTCCCATTTTTTAATTGCTGAAAATTAAGTTCAGTTTATGGGCTATGGCCCTTAGTTCATTCTTGCAGAAAAATGAAAGTTTAGTTGATGTTCCTATTTACTTCCCCATTTTTATGCCGAAAACCCTCATTTTCCCTTGTTTTTATGGTTTTTCGTGTCTCGGTTTTCTATTTTTTGCTATCCCGCACATGTTTTTTCTGATTTTTAAATGATGAACAGCCAGAAAACGACTCAAAGCACGACATACTCAACACTCAATCCATATGAACACATTTTTATCAACCAAATTTGCATCAAAAGGCCATTTTCTTTATAAAAACAATTATTACCGTGTCTTGCGGGTTTTCCATTAAATTTGGCACGTCCCACGACTGATTTCCAGCCATGAATTCTGCTTGGAATCAACAATCTACAATGATTTGGCATTGCCCTTCAGTCTCGTCAAGAATCGGCATCCATCCGGCCATCCATTTCCATTCTACTCTTCCACGCACGAACGGGGGTTAAGAGGAGAGAGAAGGAGGAGAGAGAAAGACTGATTTTCTCTCTCTCTCTACAGTCCACCATTGCGGAAGCGGAGACCGGCGATACGGAGCGTAGGATAGATGTAGAAGCCTGGCATAATGCACTCCATAGCTTGTTTGTCAAGCATGATCATGATTGGGGGGGGAGGGGGGAGGCGCGTTTTTTTCACGCCGTTGCCTGCACGGCACTACCTTCCCCCCCACGAAAAAATTAGGGGGGTGGAGGGGCCAAAGGGCACCCCCCACTAATCACACCCCTTCAAATTTCAAATTTGGCCCCCTTTGTGGGCACCCCGGCCGGTTTCGGGCCATCTTCCGCATACGGACTCCGATCGTCAGTCTGAAAATTTCTGTGAGCTCGTCTCGACATCCCACACTGACTGGCAGCTCCACTGACTGGCACAGGCGTACGAAAAAAATATGAAAATTCTCGGAGTGTCGTACGGGCGCCCGTCAAGCACTTGACGCTTAAAATCGTCCAAGATCGAGCCGCCGCCTTTGACAGTGAATATTTTTCCCTTGATATCCATGATTTTTAGCTAGTTTTAAGCACTTCCCGTCACCTAAATTCCGCTCTCAACCATGCCAGTCAACCTAGATACCATCTCCACCATGCTGAAGGGTGATGCTCGAGTTAGAAAATCTTACGGGCCACTAACGAAGTATATCCCTTGCCTTGAGGAAGAGCGGGATTGGATGCACGTGCTAGCCACAATCGATCTGAAATTCTCAAACAATGAAGAGGAATACAAGCAAGCCGCTAAGGCAACTGACAAGCCCACAAATAAGCCCTCAATACCTTTATGTTGCATGATGGCTCGAAGCTATTGTAGCCGGCCCACAACCCTCGCCCACAACCCTGTCATGTTCTCAAACAATGAGGAGGAATAAATACAAGCAAGCTGCTAAAATCAACAAGCCCATGAATAAGCCCTCAGTACCTTTATGTTGCATGATGGCTAAAAGCTCTTTTAGCCGGCCCAACCTTGCATGTTCCACGTCCCAACAACAAGCAAGAGCTCCATAAGACCTTAGAATACTTGATGGACAAGATAGGTGGCAACCTAGTCACTAATCTGAAACCCCTCCATGGAGCCCCGAGAGGAACACCAAGGAAAAGGGAATTCTCTTGCAAGAAAATCTATCTTGTAACATCAACAAGCTTTTATTTCATTCTTTATATGACCATCACAAAGAAAAGAACACCAAAGGCAAGAAATCTTCACGCAGCATCATAGAAACAATCTCCCACGGCTTTATCTTTAATAAACTTGATCATGTTCTTCAGATTCTTCATATTCTTCATTAATAGACAAAGAGAACACAACTTTTGATGGAAAGAAATCACATAGTATTCATCTTCATTACCTTCATAGTCTTCTCCCTCATAGAAAGATACAATGTTTCACATAGAATCGACTATCTCTTGCATATGATCTCTCTCACAATAGTATGCTCTCAATACTACATCATATCCTCACTACAATCACTCAATAATCACTCACAATAATCCTCATTAGGTCGTGGATACACCTCCCAAAAGGTATGTCAGATGTGAAAGGTCACCAAAGACATCATAGTGTCCTGTGAGATCTGTCTTCTATCACTGTCCTTCTGTAACCTTCTGTAAATCTTTAGCAGTTACTTCTTCACTTCAATTAGCTTGGATAGAGCTTCCATTCATCCTTTCCCTAAGACAAGAAAACTTCCCAAAACATCCATACATCCATCATAACACTCAACAGAAACAACAGAACAGAACCACAGAGCTACAGAACAATAGGACTACAGAGCTACAGAAGCACAGAAGCTACAGAACTTTACAGAAGATCAACAAAACCCATAAAAATCATAAAAACCAAAACAAAACCAATTCAATATCTTATAAACATTTTAACACATTTCAATCATCTCTCAAAACATCCATTCAACCATCTCAACTACCAAAACAGAACAAAACAGAAGAAAACAGAAGAAAATCAAGCCTTACAGAACCATACATAGAAAATTACAGAACTCTTCAGAACAAGATATTTCATCAAAAACCAACATAAACCCTTTCAAACATACTCAAACCACTCCAAACACTTCAAAATATCTTCAAACTCAAACAATCAACCCCACCAAAAACAACCATTCAACAACAAAAACAACAAAAAATCAGCCCAAAAACCAATCATTTCCACACTCAACATATCCCCACACTTAATAAGGAAGCATCCTCACGACCTAAGAAAATGGAAGAATAAAAGCTCTATGATCGGGTAAAAAGAATCTTCAATTCAGCATAAATCACCCACTTTGATCACAACCCCAACACATCAGCTTCATAACTTGGATCTGAAACACATATGAAAGGAAAACCAATAACACAAAAAAAAAACCATTCCAATATTATAAAAACCAAAATAACTCAAACTATTAAAGGATATAAGAGTTCTGCATCCAAATCTGCAACTGCAACCATGTGATAACCAACTGCATCAATCTTCACAGCTTCATCTTCATCAGCTCCACACAATTGAAAAAAAAAAACATCACCCAATACAAAAAATACCCATATACAAATATAGTCTGAATGGCATGGATCCCCGAAAATTGTAGAGCAAAAAGAAATTTTCCATTAATAAAGGAGGAATGATACAATGAGGAAAAAGCTCCATTGCTAAGTAGGATGAAGGTATTTCTTCTTAAACTGCATACTAAGCTTTAAACGCTCCAAAGCTTTACTCTCATCAACAAATGCTGAGGCACATTCTGGAGGAACTGTAAGCAACACATCCTTTCCAGTAAGATGAGGAACCTGGTAGGGAAGGCCTGTGCAAAGTAGTACAAAACATCCATCTGAGCAACAGTCACATCTACATTTGGATTGATGAGCAACTGAGGGATACTCTTTCGAGTATTCAGCTTTGACTGCTGATGCATGAAAGCAAGATACCAACAAAAATGAGCTACAAGGCAAACAGTGGTATCCTTAGAAGTAGCATGCACTTTGGAAAAATGAAGGTAAGAGTTTGAACATGCTGCAGATGTATCCCAAGACCCTGGAATGAGAGGCCAGTTAAATACCGGTCTTGTCACACAATCATGTAACGTCCATTGTCTTTGATGGAGTATGTCACTGTCATATCCTGGAGTATCTAGCATTGAGTGGGGAGGAAGATTGATATAATCAGATGAAGGGGGCAATGGAATAAGAGGAGAACATTGTAAAGGAGGATAAGATAAATCATAAAAAGAAGGCAAATGAAGGGATAAGGAAGATGGCAAAGATGGAGAATTCAACAAAAAGGTACGAAGGGAATCCACTGAGAAAACACAAGGAATAGGAGGAACAAAAGGTGGAGGGTCAGAAGGGGTAGGTGATGATGTAGGATCAGCAATAAAAGGATAGATAGTAAAAACAGGGATATGAGGAAATCCAGAAGGAGTAAAAGATAAAAGCGGAATGGTATCGGGACTTGAGGAAAGAAGAGAAATATAAAAAGGGAAACGATACGCCATAAGAGAATAAGAAAGGAGATCGCCAGGATCCAAAGGATCGATAGAACAATGGAAATTAAGGTCCTGGAAAAAGGAATCAGCAAATAATGGATGATCAGCAATAAAGCTCAACAACTGAGATTGTAATGGCTGGATATCAAATTTATGGAAAACACTCCGAAGACGACGAGGTTCCAAAGTGTCAGCCTCCAAAGGTGGATGCCAAGCATGTCCCTTACACCAAGACGTCTGCTCATGATAATACTTCAAACTATCTGCTAGCAGGAGCTCAACTGAGTGCACATACATGACTGCCTGTAAGATGACATCCCCCACATAAACATTCAAGTCCTCTTCATCAGGAATTTGCAAATGTCCGATAAGATACATGAAAGATAATAACTGAACCTCATGGGAAACCAACTCATCCACAAATCTATCAAAAACTGCTCTCAAGAGACCCGCAGACCAAAGATTTGACCACCCATCCTCTAGAGGTTCCAAATCCACATTGCTTAAGGAGATGTACAAGGCAAACCTCTGCTGATTATATTTGATTCAAAAGGATGGAGGAGGTGACACCAATTCAGTATAGCGGGTAAAATCTTCCTACACACAGTTCATCCTCTGCTGAAGGCGTTCCACTTTAGTGGAGAACCCATCACATAATTTAGCTTTATGGTGCAACTAATCAAGCTCTCCTTTGGAAGATATGATTGAAGAGACAATAGGAGTTAGAGGAGGAACAGAAAGAACAGCCACTTTTTGGTTAAGTTCTTCAATAACTTTCTATTTGGACTCTACAGTTGCCTGAAAGTGCTACAACTGACCTTCACTAGTACCAAGTTTACTAGCCAAAGTGACCATTTCCTCAAGGGTAGAATTTTTCTCAAGCTTCAAGAATTCATTCTCCTCTTCCAACTTAGCAACCTTAAATTCTAACTCTTGGATAGTTGCCTTCTGGGAATCCATTAAGGATGTGGCAGCAGTCATTTGAGTATTAATATCACCGAGTGTAACCCTTTCTGCAGACAAATCCTCCAATGCCTTAGTCAACTGACTAGTCAAGGAATCCACCTTGTCTTGCAAGGAAGTATAAACACTGGTATACATTGTCTGAAGACAAGAGATAAGGGAGGTTTCCAGAGTAGACTGGACATTTGAAACTAGATGTGAAAGCATAGGTCCAGATAATATAGTATGTAAGGATGAAGGCATCTGCTGATCAATTTGTCCTTCCTTTTGGGCTGAAAATAAATTAGGACAGGAGAGGAAAGAAGGAAGGGCACTATCAGACACAGTAAGAACAGGCGCAGGTACAGGGGAAGCAAGTACAAGAGGGCTGGAAGGACCCTTTGTACGAAGGCGTTTCTTGCGAGAAAATATAACAGGGGACTCCTCATCTTCTGAATTTGGTTGCATATGTGGAGGGGAAGGGACTGATAGTGGAGGCTGCGGCGGTAAAGGAACAGAATCAAGCACTGGCACACCACCAGGAGGAGGTGCAAAAGTGATAATGCGCTGTAAGAAAGCACCATAGGAAACATTAATGATTTGACCCTTCCGTACATGCTAGAAATGTTGATCCATCTTGGAGAGTAAGAAGCTTGCCCAGTTGAACTTAACACCCTCTAGGATCTTCACAGAAGCTGTGAACAGTTCCTTGGAAAGATACTTAGAAGCTGACTTACTCGTCATAAATCAGTCCTGGAGGAAGTGACATAACTGTTTCCATACTGGAGAAGAGATAGGAGCAATAGAGACCCATGAACTGTTAATAAGTTGATTGAGAAGCAAGGGGGTAGAAGTTTCCTTCTTCAAGAGCGTAACTATCTCTTCAGCAGCAAGTAACTGGTTAGCTGGCCACAAAGGAAGCAGAAAGGGGCAAGCACAGCGCTTCATGGATATTAGTTGTAGATAAGCAGAAGGTACGGTTATAAACCAGACCAGACTGGTTTTTATAAGAAGCCAAGAAGGAGTAACAAAGCTTCTCATCTACCGACGGCAATGTAAGGGCAACAAATGGTCTGAGGCCTGCACGTTGGATGCAATCCGCCTCTAGAAGGAGAGAATAATCATGGACTGCAAGGGAAACATGTTGTACCACAATCAGAGGGGAAGAAGATGATGATGATGCCATTCTGACTATAGCAAAAACCACACTCACAAACCAGGAATCAAAGAGAAAACCTACAAAACCCACAAACAAAACCACCACTGAGACCATCGACAGAAGAAAGATTTAGGACAAGACTGACTGAACTAAACCACCCCAAGCAAACCACATCCTACCGAAAATTCGCATGACCTACGCACATATGCGATCGAAAGCTTAGTGAATATGCAGTACAAACAGGCACCCAAAACCCCGTAATCAAGCACACAAAATAAAACAAAAGTATCACACATACCGTAACCCAGACTCCAAACAGAATCACAGCCTCGGACTAGTAAAATAGACATGAACAGATATGACCGACATCTTTGACCAAGAAAACCCAATCCCCGTAAACGTTCAGGGTCCTACAGTGCGGTGAAGTGGAGGGGTGAAACTAACGACTCATTTTGTTTAAATAATCAATTAAGCATAGTTCATTATTAATGTTTAATCCATTAATACATGGTGAGTCAGAAACGTAACCCAGCCCCTCTCAGACTTGACACGACTTTACTTGATTAGGTCTCTACTAATGCAGTTCATTGTTATAATTACACGATCTGTGGCACTTGAGTGCATGCATGCGTGACTTCGGGGGGTTCATTTTATTACAAGTTAAAGGTGTATGTAACGCGTGTGCATGTGCATTGGTGAATGGGTTTTAATTTACAAAAATTAAGTGGGTTATGGTGCAAAGGTGCTCGTACAACGATGGGGTTCCTTTTACAATTAACGTTGAGTTCGTTTTATTACAGTTTTATGAAGTGCAATCTGTTAATTTTATGTATGTGCAACAATCAATTGATTTTAATTACAATTTAAATGTGTGTTATGGTGCAACGTGAGAGAGGGAAAAAGAGAAAAAAACCTGGCAATGTGTGGGTTTGTCTGCGAAGTTTGAGACAACGGCCTCGAAAAGGGAAAGATGCAATCCACCGATAATCCACAAAACTGACAAAAGGCCGACTAAGACTAGTCGTCTTGTCGTACAGGAAAACGGAAAAACAACTAACACATTGACCAAAAAGAAATAATAAAACAAATGCGACATATGACCAAAAGAAAAAAAAAATGGAGATGTTGGGGGTTTGGATTGATTGGGATTTAAGATTATGATTGTTTGGTTTTGTGGGTTGTTTTTTTTTTTAAAGTTAGTTTGGTTTGGTTGTATTGTTTGTTTGTTTTTTATTTTTAAGTGTGTTTTGATGTGGACATGAAATTTCAACCAATCATGAGCATCAAGTGTAAAGAAGGTGATCGAATTTAATTCATTTTTTTTTCAGCTCATTTGTGGGATTAAAAATGATTTTTTCATTGAATTTTGTTTTTTCTTTAAAATAGAGTTTTGGCTTCAATTAATACTTTTGCCAATTAAGGAAAGCATTTTCAATGAGAAAATATTGGAAAAATGTACAAAAGAATTTGTAGAATTTTCAGAAATTTTTTCTGACATTATTTCGGCATTTTTATGAATTTTTAAGAAATTTTCTTCATGGTTTTGAAAAGAATTTCAATTTTTGAATTTTGTTGTAAATTTTTTTGTAAATATTTTAGTTGGGAAAATTATATCAATTGTTTGCAAAAATATTGGGAATTTTTAAGGAGTTTTTTCTGTAATTTTTTTATTTTTAATTGATTTTTAAGGATTTTTTGAATTTTTAAATGTGTTTTTAGGGTTTTTCGGGATTTTAAATTAAAAGGGCAGTACCCGGCTGCGTGTGAACAACTGATAAGGACTGTGTGTGAAAGGCGGGCTTCAGCACACCACCGCACGGACAAGGCGGAACGCGCGTCCTCGCGCGTGAACGACTGCTAAGCGCGCACAAACTCGCGATCACGAACACACACAAAGGTTGGAAACAGCGGCCACGTGCACACCCTGCGTGTAACAGGGGGCCTAGAAGGGGATGCGGGTGTTTTTGTTGTTTGTCAAATGAAGGGGGCGGGTTCTGCGCTGCAGGGGGTGGGTGGGAAAAGGGGCTTAGGAGGGTGGGAGTGTGTGGTTGGGTGAATGGGGGCTTGGAGGGTGGGGGTTTGTATGTGTGGGGGAATGGGGGTTTGGAGGGTGGGGGTGTGTGTTTGGGTGAATGGGGGCTTGGAGGGTGGGAGTGGGGTGGTGAGTGGTGGATGTGACTAGGGAGGCGGGGGAATGGGGGGAAATGGGTGGGTGGGAAAAGGGGCTTAGGAGGGTGGGAGTGTGTGGTTGGGTGAATGGGGGCTTGGAGGGTGGGGGTTTGTATGTATGGGGGAATGGGGGTTTATGGGGGGGTGTGTGTGACTGGGGGGAGGGGGGGGGGGGGGGGGGGGGGGGGGGGGTTTGTGAATGGGGGAAATGGGAGGGTGGTGGGAATGGGTGCTAATGGGGGGGTGAAAATGGGGGAACGGAAGGGTGGCCAGCGGCGAATGGCCAGCAGGGCAGGGCGGTGCGACACCAGGCAAGTGGCAGGGCCCAAGGGGAGGCGGCGGAATCCATTGCTTATACAGATTCTGCATACTTTGTGGTCCATTGATCAACCCAAATGGACCCATAGTCATTCCTTCTAGCACCCGGAGATCTTCGGCCTCTGAGGTCTGTGTAGGGATATCAACAAGATCATCCTCTATCAGAGGGAATTCTTCATCTGCACTTTCATACCCTGCTTCATTTTCTTCCTCATCATTTTCATCCCCTTCCTCTTGAGGCTCTGCCTCTGCTTCTGTAGAGGCTCTGTAAGAGAAGAACATATCTTCTGTCTCTGCATCTGCTTCTGTTCCTCTCAGAGCATCTGACTCTACTTCTGGCTCTGGCTTTGGCTCTGTATCTGTTACTGTCTCTGTACTGTCTCTGTTCAGTATCCGCTCTGTCTTTGCTCTGCATCTTACTATCTCTGCTCTGTAACTGTACTGTCTCTGCTCTGTCTCTGCGACTGCTATGTAACAGGGAGAACAGTACATCCATGCTTCTATTTCACTGTCAGAGGTGATTTTAGAAGTTAATTCTAGTTGAGGCAGGAGGTATTCACCCATAGACAAGGATTTTACTTCCCTTGGCAGTTGGCTTACAGTGCCCACTGTTAGGGACTGTGCCTCTGTTTTCTTAGGAAAGATTTGCTTAACAGCCTCTTCATCTCCTGATGTACCATCTGTTACCTCGTTAGAGGAGTCAGTTATGACTTCAATGGATGTGCATCCATTGCCTTTTTGCGATCCATACAGCTTTAACACCAAGTCCTCTGCCTAGGGTTAGGGTTCCTTTGAACCAGTTCGTCCTGGCTCTTGCTTTAAAAAGTCAAGGTCTTCCCAACAGCAAAGGATATGAAGTCCCATCAGAATTTGGTTTGACCACCAGATATGTCAGCCAATAGTCTCTTCCTACAAGGGTTGTTTTTACGTATGGGAGGATGCCCAACGGTTTGACTCTGCTTTGGTCTGCCAATCTGATAAGCCACTGTGTAGGTTGAATTCCTTGCAACCCTAAGTTCTTCATTGTCACATCTGTCATTATATTTACTGATGAGTCTCCATCAATCAATGCATCTGAAATAAAGCATCCTTCTATCCATACACTAATCTCTGGGGTTCCAGGATCTAGGAAGGCATTAGCCACATCTACTTCCTTTACAGGCTCCGGGGCCTTATTAGTCTTGGTTGCTGTTGAAGGAGCGATCCTTAATCCACATCTTCTTGTCAAGATGCTTTTGAATCTCTTTCGGCAGCTGGGAGACAGCATCAGCAACTGTCGAAATGTTAAGTTTGGTTTAAAAGTGTCTAGGTCTTTGACCAAGTCATAATCTTTGATAGGATCCACAGGCTTCTCTAGCCTGCTGGGGAATGGGGCTACACCCATTTTCATCTTTTCTTTTTCTTCTAATAATTGCAGCATCAGCATTTCTTCTGTTTCTGGAAGTGCTTCTGTATCATCTATCTCCTGGACCTCTAGTCCTATCTCTGGGACTGTCTCTGTAACTCTCTGTGGCGCTACAGTGCTCTGTATTGCACTGTTCTGTTCTGTAGTGCTCTGTCCCTCTATTGGCAGGTGGAACTTCACAGTCTTGGTAGAAGAATTATTTTCATTCTGAACAACTGGTTCCTTCTTCTTGGTGCGCGTAACAGCGGCAACTTCCAACTCTACCAAATTGGAGGCAGGCTCTTGTACCTTCTATTGGCTATTAGTGGCATTGGCCTTTACAGGGGCTAGACTTGGACAGTCCTTTGCAGTGTGGCCTTGACCTTTGCATCTGCTGCATAAGGGCTTGTAATCCACAGATCTTCTAGGGTTTGGACAATTTGGGGAGATATGACCCTTTTCTCCACACCTGTAACATTCCACTTCTGATCTCTGACCACCGCCAGACTATCATCCTCTGTAACTTTGAGAGGGAAACCTCCTTGGACCAAAATTAGGACCAAACTCCCTAGGCTTTGGTCCAATATCATGTGTTGTCATTTTGGATTCTAGCAAGTTGAATCCTGCATTTTCATCCTTCTGTCTTCGTTCATGCATCTCTTTCAGAGAGCAAATATCCTCTGTATGGTTCTTTCACAAACAGTAGGAACAGAAGGCTCCAGGAATGGTTGGTTTTTGGGTACATTCAGTAGCTAAATGTCCCACTTGATAACACTTTCCACGCCATGTATTAGAGCACATCACATCTCTTCCAGCTCCCGCAGGAGTGGATACATTGGTGGTATTCACCTTTAGCGTCTGTAGCTGCTCTATAATCACATCCAGAAGCTCTTTCTTGATACTTGCAACTGAGTTGGATAAGTAGTCCTTCAGATTTTCACCTCCTGATGTGCTTGTAGTGGGATTTTGGGAAGCGTCTGTAATTACTGCATACACTGGTTGGGTCGATCCAGAAGATCCTCTATTCTGGCTTTGATTCAGAGCTTCTATTGAGACTTGGGGTTGTTGATTCTAGTTGGTAGGATTCCACTGTTGTTGAGTCACCATTGGAGGAACTGTTTGAGGCCACTGTTGCTGTGGTGGAACCATCATTTGAGGCACTGTCGTGTGTGGTGACCACACTGGATTAGGTGCATTATACTGCGGCACTGTTTGCATCTGGGGATAGAGGTAGGGAACTGTCCATGGGACTGCATTTGGTGGATATACCATTCCAGGTATGGGAGGAGGTAAGACTCATCTTGACAGCCTTGCTTCAACTTCGTCATACAATCTTGCACCTTCCACTGCAGCTTGCAGATTGATGGATCTTCTCAATTCCATGAACTTGCAAACTTCTGGTTGTAGGCCCCTGAGAAACACTCCTTTTTGGATTCCTTCGTCCAAATGATGGTTAGTCCATCTCTTCAGGATGGATTCCATTCGCGAAACATAAGCTTCTAATGTTTCTCCAGAGGATTGACTTAGGTTCATGAACTCCTCTCGCATTCGCTCTTCAAAACCTTCACGCTTGAATTTAGTGAGGAAGGCCAACTTTAGGTCGTCCCATGTGCCAAAAGTTCCTACTGATTGTCTCTCATACCACTGAAATGCCACGCCCTTGAAAGTGGCGGGGAATATTGCTAACCAATGCTCAGGGGTTCTGGCATTGTTAGCCACACATGCTACCATAAATGAAGATCAGGGTCTTCATTGTACTCTCCCTTAAAAACTGGCAATGGGACTACATTTGCTAGCCTGTCATCAATATTTCCAGGATGAATCTGACTAGGAAGGGGACCTTGAGTTGCCATGGGGACTTCTGTAAAGAGTACTTTTAGGGTGTCAAAGGAGGCTTCGACTGCAAGCTCGTTCTCAGCTTTGATTTTTGCCTTCTCTCTTCTCACGTACCTCTGGACTCGTTCTAATGCTTGCCTCTTTATTGCGTCATTCATCAGGGGGTTGGCTCCAACCAGTTGGCCTGGACTCAATAGGATAGTATCAGAGAGGGCTTTAGTCTCTGGAGGATTCTCTAGCCAACATCTCTTCTACTTCCTTCTTTTCAACATCTCTGAATTCGGCTTTCAAACCACTACAGAGGGGAAGATATTGTGTTCTGAAAGTATCAAAACTCATTCTTCTTAGGATTGTTGTTGCGTCATTATAATAATGCCAGCTTCTGAGGGTTTCAACAGTGTATGTTGTGAAAAACACTTTGTCTACCAACTTCCAGTGGGTTGCTAATTGGACCCAACAGAAGATTGTCAGTGCACCAAGCATCCCACATATCTTGCTGTTGAGCATCCACGAACAAATTCCAACTCTTTTCCTTCTTGTTATCATGAACCTCTACAGACCACGACTCCTGAAGCTTCTTCACAATTTCCCACTTGATGATGTCTGGAAACTTCTCAATGAATGCTAAATCTTCCATGGATGGTCATTCTCTCTATTTCTACTCTTCAGTTTGTTCCCAAACAACTTGCCACCAAGATGCAAGTTTCTGCTGCTTTAACAGGAAGAGGAAACAGTCCACCACTTAGAGCATGCATCATGATGGTGATATGTTTCCGCCATTGTGGGATGAACTTCTTGTGGAAAGTGGCTTTGATAATGAGAAATTCCAACTCTTCAGTGGAAGAAGGAACTTTGCAAACATCCATTGAATTCTCCTCTTCTTGGCAATGCCATTTCCTTCATTTTCAGCCTCTTCTGGTGCTTGTTAAAGGCAAGATTCCCCGGTTGCGCACCAAAAACATGGAGCCCCAAGAGGAACACCAAGGAAAAGGGAATTCTCTTGCAAGAAAATCTATCTTGTAACATCAACAAGCTTTTATTTCATTCTTTTGATCATCAAAACAAAGAAAACAGCAATTCTTCACGTAGCATCATAATAGATATCTCCCAGGATTTGATAGAATCAACCAAAATCTTCAACATCTTCATAGAATCCATCAATATAGCAAAGAACACAAAATAATACACCATAATTTCTTCTCTAGAAAAATAAGGCACCCGAGTTTGATGGAGAAGGGTTAGACGTCGCAGTAGAAGCGGAGACATGCAAGAAGAAGAGGGAGAGAGAGAAGGAGAAGAAGAGAAGAAGAAGAAGAGGGAGAGAGAGAGAAGAGAAGAAGAAGATGATGATGATGAGGGAGAGAGAGAAGGAGAAGATGAGAGAGAGAGAGAGAGAGGCAAGCCGATGCTAGAAGGAGAAGAGGAAAGCACTCTTGGAGCAATGGGCTTCTTGCGTCAAGGGTAGATCTGGAGTTGGAGATTATGAAAGTATCAACAAGTCGAAGAAAGACCAAGGTTTGAACTGGGAGATGGCGCTTGAAGAACTTCGGTGTTTTCGAACCCTTTTTCTATCTATGCTTATTGTTCTATTAGCCAGAATGAAAGAACTTCTATGGTTCTACACGCTCATAGGTCATAGTCTTCATTTTAATAGCCATTGAAGGAAAAGGATACTCATAAAAGCTATATGTTGGTTATGTATTCTTTCATTCCTAGTTGTTCATAGATGTAGATGATCATATGAAATTCCATATGTGATATTGCCTAGGCTAGATTAGTGAATCGTTTACATAAAATCATAGTTGTTACATTGACACCTTGAAAAAGTCGCATGAAATTATATGTTGTGATAACCAATGGCCTGATAAGTTACGATCTTGTTGATGTACTTGATTAGAACAAGCAATCATTAAATGGATTAAAAACCCAAAAATTATGATAGCCTCGACTCTTGGTAAATTGGAAACTTATCTTGTGGATCAAACCAAGACAACTTGCAATCAATTGGATAATTTCTATTCAACAGAGCCAATCTAGGATCAAGTTGTTACTCCTAGGGGGGGAACTAGATGAACACTAGGGGGAACATGATTTCTCTAAGAAGAATTAAGAGAACTTAAGGTTGGAAAACCCCAGGAAGAAGAAGAGTATTGCATGCACTATGGTCCTGTTAGCAAAAATCCTTGCTAGGCAAACCCTAAGATATGTATATATTGTTGATGTTAAGTTTAAGGTGGAATCCACCCTAGGCAAAAAGAATGGAGTGCTAAGCAAAATTTTGTATAGTATCATACTCAGGGATGAAAGGTTAGAGAGCTATTGTGTCGTAGACATTTGGACCTAAAACACACCCTTTGAAATAGGGCCTAAGTTATGATGAAACTTAATGACTAGCAAAGAAGCCTTGGAGTCCAGCCGTATAAACCCTAAGGGGAAGAGCCACCTAAGCTGATTAGGTGATTGTTATCTTAGAAGGATTTCTACCTTAGAAAAGGTTGTGTGTAATTTCCTTGAGCAAGCATTTTGATACATCCAAGTTAAATTCTGGTTGTGCATGCAATGGGATTGCGATGCCTTGAAGTGAGTGGTTGTGCATTCAAACTGTTGGTTAATGTGGTTTTGGATGTTAATCCAAGTGGGGTGTGGTTGATGATTTCATGGCCGGGTCTGTGATGATTGACTACCATGGGGACAAAGGATGTTTTCTTAGAAGATGACATTGGCCTGGTTGCCTTGATTGTGCTTGATTCTTAAAAGAATTAATTAAGGAAGGATTCCTCTAGTCCGACTTCCCCGGCTAGCAGTGATGCCCTATACCAAGGGGGTAATTTTATTTTCCGCACCAGAAGCTTGGACCGACTCCTACTGCGAGAAGTCTCTCCGCAGGGTTTACATTTAGGAGACACAGTGCTAAGGGTGCCCGAGGGGACATAGGCTGTAAATCCCTTTCACTGCCTAACCCCCTGCGTGACTCAGGATGGGATCCTGAGGCTCTAGATACTAGTTACAGGGTAGAATCTTGGTAGGATAAACCTTCGGATTTTTATTTTCGGGATACGAAAGGATTATTTCTGCGGAGGCAGAAAGGGACACTTAATTCTCCTGTATGGGCGGGAGACAAACATTAACATGAAGATAAGTTAAGGAACTATTTGATCTTATTTTATCTTGTCTTTGTATCAGTGCCCTAAATTACGTAAAGGAACTTGTGATTAACGGGTTAATTAATGAAGCTGCTTTTGCATGTCAAACATAATGTGGTAGGTAATTAGATAACTAGGCAAACCGAGGAAAGTGCGGTGGATGTGACTTGGGTCCCGTCCTACGGAAGGGTGGTCCTGGTTAGCTGGGAACTTTTCTCAAAAGACGTGATAACGAAACTGTGAAGACCTAGCGTCAGTGGAGTTAGAATCCCGATTTATGCTGTTTTAGGGGAACGGAATGGGACTGTGCCTTATGGGCAAAGAGGTTGAGCTTCTCATCCCTCTCGTTTCCCATTCTCCATGAACCAAGTGTAGCATAAATCCCTTCGACTCTGTTGTTCCTACGCAAGTGTTTCATCTAGAGCTCGACGCTAGCTACTTCCTAGAGACTTTTTTGATAGGAAAGAAACCCTGACTTCAGGTCGGTCCTAAGTGGGAATGGCGGGACACTTCCTCTCAGGCAGACTCAAAAAGACTAGATCGCAAACCCTGTGACGTTCCTTGAGAGTGCTAGGCGGTGCTTTCTAGACTCTCTTCCCGATGGGCTGCTAAGACGTGTCCCACAAGTGGACAAGCGGACACATTACATGTCTCTCATCTTGAATTGGACAGTTCAACATTAACTTTCGGAACTCACTAATGTGGAGTTCTACATCTTTCTTTGCTAATCCATTGAAAATGGATAGAGAAAATCTTAAAGTTGGCATATCTAATGTCCCTGTGGGAATCGCAATAGGTTGTCCCATGATGAAAATTGGATTTGCTAAAGGCCTCTAAACTAGTGGTACTACTACCCTAATCAAAGTGGGCTGACCTATTGGGAGAGGGGAAGTACTAGAGTTTCCTCCTCCTTCTCCTAAAGAACTACTCGTAGAACTAGGGTCACTAAGACCCCTCCCTCGTAGGGGCATCGGGCTATTCCATTGAGGGAAATACCTCTTAACGATTTTAGCCCATCGTCTAGCTCTTTCTTGGATCTTAGCTTGACAGTCTTTTGGATCTATTTCACTATCTTTTGGCATACACTGAACAACTAGCTCCTGTCAACCAAGATTCAAAAACTGCCATTTATTAGCATCTGTAGATAAATGCACCACTTTTTGGGACCAAAAATGGGTCTGACATTGGCTTTAAATCTCTAGCACGGCTATATGCTCAACGAAAACACCCCACAGCCTTGTGACCAAGAGCGTCTAGAGGCTACACATACTGATCTAACTTAGACATGTGTTTGTACTATTTATAGTTCAACAAATCCCTTCCCGACTCCAAGCAATTGGAGTTTCCAAATAGATTGTATCACATACATAGGGAGTACCCCCCAGCTAATTATTGTGGCCCCACTATGGCTCTCCTACACCTTAGGGATTGGTCCCAAGATGCACCGTTCTAACATAAAGCACATGTGAAACATAGGCCACTCTTTTAATGTTTATTCCAGGAGATAATTCAATCCTTACCAAATCAGGCCCCAAAGAGAATGAACATACTATCATGCATCAGGGGACTCCTTACGCTCTCAGCATGGGTCAATGTTTACAACAATCCAATGCAATGCATCCAATTTTTTTTTAAATACCATATATATATGTAATGCAATGCAAAGGTGCATATCCTTAAGTGCACAAACATGTAAACTTATAAACCAAACAGCGTGGATTGTACGCAAACAAGCCTTTTTATGACTTCACTCTAACGCAGTGTATCATTGCTAAGGCAACATCAAAATAATTCGTGCTACTTCCCTTTTTTTAAGACTTAAAATGAATGAATCCTATGTGTTAAGATATGCAAAAAATCAGATTTTAATGGACTCTTAACTCCTTACAACCTTTTCTCCCTACCACTTATCATTTTGTATTCGTTCTTAGGTGTAAATAGTATTTTTAATGTGTTTTATATATATATAAAGTAGTAAATATGCACTTTAACATAAAAATGGAGGTAAAACCTCATGCTCTAGCCCCACCATACATCCATGGACACATTCATAATTATTTGTAAATTTTTGGCTGTAAATTCTTTTTTTCCTTATAAAAGTTATTTATTATTTTATTATTTTATTTTTAAAGTAAATTACTACATTTCTCTAATTTTATTAAGTCAAAAAATTATACACACTCTAATCCATCTTGTATTTAATTTTACCCCACATTAACACAATTTGATCGCCCAAAATGACGAAAATATCATTCTTCCTTTAAAATATGCTTTGCGGGCTTTTGAAAATTAATAACTCATGATTATGAGCACAAGTTCTGAATGTTATGATATACAGCCCTCAAATATATTGCAATCAAGCATCAAACAAATTTCTATTGCATATGAGCAAGAATTGCATCATAAATTGTCAAAAAATATTCGAATTTTCATTAAGTTACTGCCTTTTTTTGAGTTTCCAAAATTAATTTTGAGGAGCCATCAAACCCGTCATTGATCCTCAAACCATGCTGGCCATCATTCCTCAGCATCAACATGATCTCGTCATGATCCACAGACAATCTATCTTCATTCCACTCTCCTCCCATTCACTTGCACTTCACTTGCACATGAAGAATCACCTTCAAGAGGAGAGAGAGGGAGGAGAGAGGAAGACTGATTTTTGTTCTCTCTAAAAAGTCCACCATTTTTTGCATGAAGATAGGTGATGTGGAGCGAAAAAATTGTGGAGCAAGCTTGTGTGATCAGATTGACTAGGTGCTTGTAGCCCCATAGCACCGCCCCCCCCCCCCCCAATGGAGAATCAACATGCAAGAAGATGACACCTTTTTCTTCCCCCATGCCCATTGGAAAAATGCCCCCCCACATTTACTAAACTTTTTAGGGAGGCCCAAGGGCCCCAAAGGCCATGCCTCTTTAAACCTCAAACTAAAGACCCCCCAAGGGCCCACCGATCACTTGCAACTTCTATGTCTGCTGACTAATTTCAATTTTGAATTTTTTTGAGTGTCTATCTTGAAGTCCCAAACTACCTAGAACTTGCCCTACTTCAATCTGGAACCCTAAAAAAATATGAAAAATCCATAACCACCACAAACTCCAACTTCTAAAGTAATTTGAATTCCCATCTTCCAGGGGCACTTAAAATTGTTGGATCTGCATCCTCCGCTTCCTTTAAGCTTTGAATTCCACGTTTAAATTCTCGTGATTTAGCACTTGTCTAGCGTTTCCTTGATGTTTAAATTCCACTCTCACTAGAAGATGTGAACTTTACGACATACGTCAAATCCACCAATAATGAAATAGCATCAACATGCTCTCTCTCTTGACCCTCACACTTGCTCCCTCTTGCTAGGAGCATGTGAGAGTGTGCAGTATCACTAAAAGACTGCTTCATGGGTCACCTTGGCCAAAGTGGCCTTCAGTGACTTAGCCTTAGAGTTTGAAGATGGAGTATCTATCCTCATGCCCTTCTCTTTGGATTTGGTAGCCTTCTTTGGACAATCCTTAGATATATGGCCTCGCTTCCTCCAAGAATGGCAACCAACACGCTTCTTCTTAGTCTTCAAAGATACTACCAAGGCTCTCTTAATATCATTACCATATATAAAAAAACCTTCCCTTTTCCCTATGGCAAAGACTCCTCATCAAGCAAGAGAGATATGAGATCATCAAAATCAAGATCAAGTGGAAACTTGGACCACCACCATATCATACTCTGAGGGAAGCTTAATAAGAACCAATGCAGATAACTAAGAGGAGGTAAGAGATGCCCCTAAGGTGGGCAATTGATCATGGATAATCTTGAGTCTCAATAGAAATGCCTACATGGAGTCTCAAAAATTAAACTTGATATTATACACTTGACCTTAAAGGGCGATGGCCCTCATGGAAGATTGCCACTCATAAAGCTCATGTCGCTTATCCCAAACTTCAATAGAGGTCTCCAAGGTTTGAATGGTAAGAGAGACCATTAGGTGAAGTGAGCATACCAAAGTCATAAATGCCTTAGTATCTTTGCCTTTCCATTCAGAAAGCTCCTCTTGAAAATCTTCCTCTTTCAACAACTACCATAGATCTTTTTACACAAACCAAGCCTTCATACATAGCTTCCAATGAGCATAATTAGAGCCCTTGAGTTTGTCGTCACTATTAGTACAAGGAGGTGACATGGTGATATGAAAAATGAGAAAGGGTACTCACACAATTACCTTGGAAACGAGAGAGGAGTAGAAGAGGTGTGATAAGCCTACAAAATCTTTAGCTCAAACAAATCAAGCAAAATGCATTCAATAAAAAAACTAGATGTTATCGTGGTTACGAATGCAAGGTAAATGCAAAATATGACTCCTTGCAACATAGCACTCAAAGAGCATAGGAACAACCATTACAAAAGGGACTCCAAATTTCAACTTAAGGTCTAGAAGTATTGAAAAAAATGTAATAGAGGATACACAAGTGATGATTGATGTTGCAATCATTGATGGGGTGGTGAGGCCACCCATCCTGTGCAACCCACAGGTCAACACCATCAAACATGTGTGTCCCAACAACACTTGTCAATCAAGGTGGCATATTAACATATTCAAAATTGAAAGCATAACCTTTCAGTGTAGTGCAATATGAGAACGTGATATGCAACAAGTCAAGGTAGGGTTAGACATGTAGATCAAGGCAATGATGTATATCACCATATAATAGGGGAAGGAAAAAACCAAGGGTACATCCACGTGGTAAGTGCAAGCGGCAACCAATCAAATGCCATACAATACTATGCGATCGCAAACCTAAATAGTATGTTGATTGACACATTGATTGCCTGTCCCATAGACCAAATCTCCAATGGAAAGATCTCGCTGAACCACCCAAGCATGCCCCACAAGCATGCAAATGCCACCAGGTACACGCAAATCAATGACATCAAAATGAAGAGTTGGTGAGCCAAGTCAATGAAGAATAATCATTCAAGTGCTCAATAGACTAGCATGCAAATCACAAAATGCAAGGCCAAGCCAATGGAAGCAACCAAATAGTCACACACATGATCATAGCACCCACATATGTGCCAATGATCATTATTCTTTCAAGCAAACCTAAACATCTAATACCATTCTAGAATAGCACAACACACATAAAAATAATGAAATACACAAGATCGATGAAAGAGACAATGTGCAAGATGTAACTAGAAATGCAAATCCACTATGACAAGAGTATAATGGTTGGGTGTCAGCTCACACACTCCACACACTCCTCTCCACACCGAGAATTTGCAAGTACATGAATGGATAGACAATGGACTGTAGCTACACTCCCTCCTTTTATAGACAAAAAATAAGGGAGTTGTCCTACCATAAAATAGCTTGGCCAATTACTAAATAAAGAGATAGAGAGTGTCTATAAATTAGGCCATGGGTGCTTGTGAACCAATGATATGACCACTTCTAACAAATGATAGTAAGGCGATTACTTCCAATGGACACAATCAAGAATATAGGGAGAAAATGCCCAATAACCTCATTCAAAAAATACATCCCTTGATCACTAAATTTCTTGATTAGGCAACCAAATTGAGAAATCACTTACTATGTAAGAACTTCATTGGGGTGCATGCACCATTCTTGTGTGTGGCTTGTGCCTCTACCCATTTTGTCATGTAGTTAGTTTCCAAAATGATGTAGCATACTTATGTAAGTAGTAGGCGATTGGAGTGATAGGTCCTATAAAGTCAATTCCCCACTTTTCAAAGGGTTGCATGGCATTCACTAATGATAGCTCCAACTTGTCCTTCCAAATTGGGAGCTTGGTGCATTGGCACTCATTACTGTGCTTATCATAGCACATCCTTGAACAAGGTAGGCCACCACAACTATGACTGTCAAACCTTGCAGATTATTGCTTATCTATCAAAGTGTCCACCAACAATGCCTCCCTATGACTCCTAAATCACATGCTCAATCTCATGTTCACAAATGCATCATCAAGTAGGATTTTCCTCCCCAAGGCTATAAAGCTATTCAACAATCATCTGGTATGGTCAGGTCTTAATCAATAAATGAGGCAATCCTTCTCAGTTGGATGTTCAAGGAGTCCTTCCTCCAAAATAGCAACAATATTATTAGCCCAATGAGATGTGAGATCATCCTTGAATAGTTGAGCCTTTTGTTGAAGTCTGTTGAACAAGTGGGTATCATGTAGGTTATCATCCGTGCTAGTTTCCTTTCCTCCACTTGTTAGTCTGGGCATGTGATCGGCCATGTAATGCTTCTTTCCTTTGTGTAAGACCGCAAAAAAATCAAACACAAGAAAAATAAAAAGGCATCTAGTAACTCTTACTATAAGACATGCCTTATTCACCATATAATAGGCTTCCTACCATTCAATAATTCACTCTCACACAACCAAAATCTTATAAAGTAGCTTGGAATAGAAGCATAATTAAAAAACAAATGATGATAATAGCTACTATACCCAAGAAATCATTGCTCAAGATTTGTGGGAGGTGGAAGATTCCTAATAACCTAGATCTTGGTTGTATTACTTACAATACCATTCTTGGAAACAACATGTCCAAGAATAATGCCATGCTTTGACACTTCCATGGATTTAGAGTTAACTAATATTGTAAATGTATTTCAAAGATTTTGCTAAATGCTCTTCCCAATTGGTATAAGCACAAAGATCATCTAAAAATCCTCCAGCCACTTGCACAAAGTATCCTTGAAGATGGTGCATATCAATCTTTGGAAATGTTGGGCATAAAGGCACCTCTTCCTAGCTACTTGTGTATTACTAACTTCATTCTTTATTCTTTCAGTGACATTTGAATAAAGGAAAGGCCGGTCACACATTGTGATTATTGGAGTTCCCACATCGTGTGTGTGTCTCTCTCTCTTGCTCTTGCTCCTTCCACCATAGCTCTTACTCCTGCTCTGCTTCTACTTCAGGGCTTACCTCCCTCCAACTAGTATTAGAGCCTTCTTCTTTGCGAGCTCAAGCTTGGTCCACTCTTAGCTTCCATTGGAATACCTACAGCAGTAATCTCTTTGTTGGCAACCATTGCCACTCCGTTTGAGCTTCCTATCGGTTGCATTCTTCTTGGACACTCTTTGAGCATTCTCGAGAAAGTTGGATTAGTCCCCCCATTGCCCCAACCCTGTTGGTGCAGCATCACATTGTGTGGAACAGGTCCTTTTTTTAGCAACAACTCACGTTTTTCATCTCTAATGACCAATAAATATGTGCAAATAAAGACACAAAAATGTGCTAAACATGGAAATATCTTTTGTAAAAATGGAATTTACTTTTGTACTCCCTTTGTAAAAAATAATTTATGAAGCAATATAAAATGTGTAGTCCAAAAGGCTCACATTATAAAATATTGTGTTAGGAAAAAGGATGGTCAAACACCTTTTGTCCTATTTCCAAAATTGAAGGGTCTCCAAGACCTTAGTCCATGTATGCAAGTTCCATTTTATAATGTCAAGAACGGAAAAGGAAGAGGCTTGTCAAGTGATTTGAGGAGCTGGGAGGTTTAGGTGGTTAAACCTCTCTCTTCCTTTATCTTCTCCTTTCATGATTCATTTCTCCCTCTCCCATTTTGGCACAACTCTCATCTTTTCTTGTTTCTTGCTCTCTTGTGCTCCTTTGTAAGATCTCATGGAGAGTGAGGAAGAGAAAGAGGGTGAGGATGGTTTGGATCTCTCAATCTCTTACGTGCTTCTTTCTTGTGTGTTCTGGGGATATGGTTTTTGGTGAGAAGAGGAGTGTTCTCTTGCATGTTTTTGTGGCCATAAAGTACATTTGCAACCTCTCTTGGCCGGTTCGTGGTTCTCATGGTGCTGTGGTAGGGTGTTCCACTATGGTTATATCTTTTTTGGGTTTTAATGAGCTTCATGATGTGGTTGTCATTTAATTTGTGGTTGACTGTGTTGCTGTTTTTGTGTGTAAGCTGGATTAAGAGCCCTATCTTTCGAGATTTGCATGTGATTTTTATGTGGTGTGTTCCAATCGTAGGCTTTACGACCTAGATATATCTTTCTTTTTGTGTGTTATTCCCTTTTTTCTATCCAATAGCAATTCAGAGATCAATGAAGACAAAGATTGAAGATGAAGATGAAGATGTTTCAAGTGCTGATTGTAGTTCTTCTCTAATTTGTTCGCAGGGATGCTTCACTCTTAAGCCTAGGAGGAAATGATGACCAAGAAATATGTGCAAATAAAGGCACAAAAATGTGCTAAACATGGAAATATCTTTTGTAAAAATGGCATTTGCTTTTGTACTCTGTGATAGCCTCCAATTTCTACATCAAAAAGGCTAAAAGATTTTGGCCTCTACATCGACAAATCATTCACTTTATAAAAAATGTTTATGCTATTGCATCTAAGTTGTACTTCATTTATATATATTTTTACCGTGGTAAATGCTTGGCTTGGAGCTATAAAAGCCGATTTCATATGTTCTTTTATTTTACAACCTTAGGAATCTTGCCTAGAATACATGCAACACATAAGGCTCCTACCTTAGTCTTTATGTATGCTCAAATATATTTGATTTAATAAAGGTTCAAAAGGGTGCAATTGGGGTTCTTGGGAAGAAGTGGTTGAGAAGGTTGAAGCACTGTAGATTGTGGTGTCTCTTTAACTTCTCTCTTCCCTCTTTTCCAAAGTATCTTTGTCCATCCTTCTTCTTGCTCTACCTTTGTGTAGAAAACTATGGATTCTTGGTGTGTGAGATTGAAAGAGGAACCTCCTGATCTTGTTTTTATGATTGGTGAGGGTGTGTCTTGAGTCTTTTTTATGTGTGTGTATTCATGGAAAGACAGGTGTGTTTGCAGGTTTCATGGTGAGGAGCAAAGCTCCAAGCATATATTTTGTTGCTCCGTATCCTGGTTTTGTGCTTGTTTGCATGCTAGGTGAGAGTCAGTCATTCTTGGTTCTGTTTTGCTGGGAGGATCGGGCTCACTATGGAGTTTGCAAGAAGAGCTATGATGAAGAGGAATAAGGAGAGAGATTTTGAGACCTTTGGCTTTCATGATGACACCTTGTGATCCAAAGCATTTGTGACTCTCAAAGTTTGCAGATGTCACAGTAATCCTTGCAGATGCAATGAATTCGATGGTGCCACAACAAATCATGAATGGTCTGACCCGCAATTTCAACAAGTCTCAGAGTGAATGAAGACCCTATTGACCATGAGCAATCGGTCGATGATGCAGACAATCCTAAACTCCTGTGCACCATGTCAAAGGGATAGTGAATGTATGAGAAGAAAATGATGCTCATTTCTTGGATTAAACCTAATCCCGTTCCAATTGAAGACGTCAGCAATGCATGGCAATTGCACCAAGCCTAGATCTTGCGCCAGTTCTTTTGTAGACCCAATGAAGGCCATTCAAGTACAATAAGTGAAGCAACATGACAAGCCAAAGAAGATGCAGAGTCGGTTTGCTACAAATAATAGAGTCCTGGGGTAAATTGAAAGGAGGAAAATCATAGGAGTTCTATGAAGAAAGGAAGAAAAATTTCAATAATTGGCTCCAACACACACTACCCTCCCTCGATCTCTCAAGCTTTTCCTGAAGATAGACAAGGAAAGCAAGGTGACAAAGAAGAAGAAGAAGAAGTAGTGCCTGCATTTTTCTTTGCGCAGGGTATTTGTCATGTGGGATATTGTTCTTCCTTCTTGTGCCCTCATCCTCATCCACAGGGTGGCTTGCAAGTCAATTTTATGAATCTTCAAAGGTCCTTGATGTTATCGAGGCCCATAGCAAAATGGAGGATAAAGAACATGGCGAGGGTATGGAGGAAGATGAGTTCTCAGAGGCCTACACATCTACAACCTCAAGGCATGCAAGATAAATGGATGAGGAAGAAGATGGATGAAGAGAAAAAGAGATAGCCACACATCAAACAAAGAGTTTGCTTTTGCCCATTTGTCTGAATTTAGGCTCCTCAATGTGGACAACGACTTCCGCTCTGTGTCCTTTAACTAGGATTATGGCTACTTGGCCTATACTCCCCTATGCTTCCCACAATGGCAGCTTTCCTAATCTACATCAACAACCTTCATCTATGGCAGATTTGAAGCTTTCTTGCTCTCATGGCACATCAACAGCATTCTTCATCTTCATCATACTCTTGACAGCCTGCACAAAAATGAGAAGAGAAAAAAAATAGAGGATAAGGTTTTGAAAAAACGAAAAGAAAAAAAAAACCTAAGGTTTGAACTAAGAAAAAGAGCAACTAGTTCATATGCAAATGCACTTTGAGCCTTCTTAGTGATATTTCATTTTCTTTAACTATGCCAAGATTTTTAAGCACATGGGTGGGAGAACATCAAAGATAAATTTGATGAAGTGGGGAGTACTTATTGATGATCTTTTGCAGGTTTTCACCTTTTTGGTGTCAAATTGGTGGATTTTTAATGTTTCTTTTTCACGGAGATAGTGTGTTTCTCAAAATCAAAGTGTTGTGGTATTCAACCTTATTAGTATATTAATCAGTGATGAGTGTTTGAAATCAAGACAAAATGTTGATGTGAAGAGATAATGGTTGTTGAAGAAGTGGACAAATGATCCATGGAAGTGTGAAGAAATGAGAAGAAGGATATGAAGTTTTTTCTTGAAGATTACAAGGGAAGTGTACCATGGTTCTTTGGTTCTTCGTGGGAGCTCACAATTTAAGCATGGGAGGAATGATAGCCTCCAATTTCTACATAAAAAATGCTAAAAGATTTGGGGCTCTACATCAACAAATCATTCACTTTATCAAAAATGTTTATGCTATTGCATCTAAGCTGTACTTCATTGATATATATTTTTACCATTGTAAATGCTTGGCTTGGAGCCATAAAAGCCAATTTTATATGTTCTTTTATTTTACAACCTTAGGAATCTTGCCTAGAATACATGCAACACATAAGGCTCCTACCTTAATCTTTATGTATGCTCAAATATATTTGATTTAATAAAGGTTCAAAAGGGTGCAATTGGGGTTCTTGGGAAAAAGTGGTTGAGGAGGTTGGAGCATGGTAGATTGTGGTATCTTTTTAACTTCTCTCTTCCCTCTTTTCTAAAGTCTCTTTTTCCATCCTTCTTCTTGCTCTACCTTTGTGTAGAAAAGTATGGATTCTTGGTGTGTGAGATTGAAAGAGGAACCTCCTGATCTTGTTTCTTGATTGGTGAGGGTGCGTCTTGAGTCTTTTGTGTGTGTGTATTCATGGCAAGAGAGGTGTGTTTGCAAGTTTCATGGTGAGGAGCAAAGCTCCAACAATATATTTTGCTGCTCAGTATCCTAGTTTTGTGCTTGTTTGTGTGTTGGGTGAGAGTTAGTCAAAGAAAAATATCCTAATGAGCCACAATGGAGAGTAAAAAATAATAAGGCATTAGGAATTGTTGCATGAGCCTTTCAAATGATGTACTTCACATTTTGGGCATAAAAGGGGCAAAAGAAGCATGGAAAGAGCTCAATAAAATCTTTGGTTCACATATTTTGGGCATAAAAGGGAACAAAAGAAGCATGGAAAGAGCTTGATAAAATCTTCGGTTCACATATCAAAGAATCAAAATTAATCTTTTGATGGACTTTTTTATATTGGACCTAAATAACTTTGATTTCCTAACATCAGTAAATAAACTCAAAAGTCTAAAGGTGCAACTCTCTTCCATGGGTAAGGATATTGGAAAAGATAAAGCCATTTCCATGCTACTAAATATTGAAGATAAACCTAAAAAAGGTTATAATAAGCAAGTGGTAGTAACCTTGAGGAATGTGCTAGATAGAAAACTTAGCTCAGTGGAAGCCATTTTGTATGAGCAAGAGAGTAAAATCAAGGAGAAAGCCCTGAGAGTCTATATTGAGCCATAGTAACTATCGTTTACAGCAAAGGTTCTTCTTCAAAAATTATTTATAGCATCTAAGGAAGAAATGGAAATATGAAATAAGAATGTTGGAACAAAGGAAAGTCGAAGTGCAAGAATTGCAACAAGTTTGGACACATCGAGAAAGAGTGTTGGAACTAGAAAGTAAATTTTTTCAAAGAAACAAACTTTGAAGAATGTCATGAAACTCTCTTCTAAGTGGTAATTTGCCTACATCATTGTTTGACATTGCATAAGCTAGAGGCTTTGCAAGCATTTCAAAGAACCTACACTCTCTTCTAAGTGGTAATTTTCTTGCACTATTGTTTGACACTACACATGCTTCAAGCATTCAAGGGGGAAACCTACAATCTTAGGTGCACTTGTCTATAGGATGAGCTAGCACCACAAGGGGGCATTAAAATCTAAAGTGCTAGAGGTTAAGCTACAAGAACATGTAAGGAATGGTATCCCCCCATAAGCAAAGAGGGAAGAGTGTATTCAAGCTAAAAAGCTATAAAACAATGTACTTGCAATCTTCAAAATCAATCAGGTCTCATTCATGCTATCATGGCCTTTCTCTTTTACTTTTCCCAATTTTAGTCTTATCCTTCTTGCTCTACAATGTTTTATAATACCTTTCTATCTTTGTCTCCACCCCTCTCCCTTTTTCCCTCTCTCCACAAACACACACACACACATGGATGGAAGGATAATGTACAAAGAAAAGAGAGGAAGATAAGGAGGAGAAAAGGGCTTACCTTGAGGCTCAAAGATGCATGAGTGCTCCCTAGAAGCTTTCCTTTGTATCAATCTTCTTCTCCTCCTTTGTGGCCTCCTTCTCTCCCTCTCCCTCTCTTTCTCTCACTCTCACTCTCTCCTCCTTCACACCCTTTCTTTCTCTTTTCCTCTCTCTCTCTCTCTCTCTCTCTCTCTCTCTCTCTCTCTCTCTCTCTCTCTCTCTCTCTCTCTCTCTCTCTCTCTCTCTCTCTCTCTCTCTCTCTCTCTCTCTCTCTCTCTCTCTCTCTCTCTCAATAGTCTATGGAAAAAATGCAACTGATTGTTTAGGCATTTTTTTTTCACAATAAGACATTGCTATTTGCATCATTAGAAGCATCACTATTTGCATTGCTATTTGCATCATATAACAAAAATGCTATTAGTGATGCCAAAAAATGTGGCTAAGTTATGTTGCTATTATGCCAATCCTTGTAGTCTACATCAATGAGAGCGGAATTTAAACACCGGGGACAAGTGCCAAATCACGAGAATTTAAGGTGGAAATCAAAGCTCAGAGGAAGCGAAGGATGCATATGCGAAAATTTTAAGTGGCCAGGGAAGATGGGAATTCAAATTACTTCGAAAGCCAGACTCCGCAGTGGTTGCGTATTTTTCATAATTTTTTTGAGTGCTAGATTGAAGCATGAAAAGTCCAAGGTAGTTTGGGACTTTGAGATGAACGTGCAAAAATTTTTAGAAGCAAAATTGGTCACCGGACATGGAAGAAGCAAGGGCCGAGCATAAAGGACCAAACGGAGTAATAAAGTGACCTTGAATTGAAATGGCATGACCTTGGCACCTTTAGTGGCCCAAAAATTTGATGAAATGGTGGGGGGGGACTTTTCTTTTAGCATGCATAGACAAGAAACGGTCACCATGAAGGCGCCATGATAATTTTTGGAGAGGGGGGCCTAAAAAAGTTGTGAACAACCACCCAATTCAATGATGCCAGCCTCCTCAAAATTTTCACTTGCCAATGCCTGTCTCTAATTAGAAATGATGCACTAAAGAGGAAGAATCGAAATCAATCATTCTCTTTCCTCTTAAAGGTGGTTCATGCACAAGTGAATGGAAATAGATTGGGATGAATACCGGTTGTCCGAGTTGTGATGGGATCATGTTGATGCTAAGGAATAATGGCCATCATGGTTTGAGGATCAATGGCAGGTTCGGTGGCTACCCAAAAGTGCAAATATTAATTCTTGAAACTCGAGAACAGGTGGTAAGCCTCTTTTTAATGAAAATTCAAATATTTTTTGACAATTTACGATGCAATTCTCGTTCATATACAATAGAAATTTGTTTGGTGCTTGGTTGCAATATAGTTGAGGGTTGTGTGTCATAAAATTTAGAACCAGTGTTTGAAATCATGAGTCATTAATTTTTGAAAATCCAAAAATCATATTTTTAAAGGAAAAATAGTGTTTTCGTCATTTCAAGCAATCAAATTGTGTTCATGTGGAGTAAATCTAAATGTCAAGATGGATTAGAGGGTGACTTAATTTGTTGAATCAAAAAAGTAGAGAAATACTGTAATTTATTCAAAATAAATCATGAAAAAAATCAAGAAATTTGGGTTTTATATGGAAATAAAATAGATTTTTATGGGCCAAAAATTTACAAAAAATTATGAATGTATCCGTGAGTGTATGGTGGGGCTAGGTCATGAGGTTTAGCCTCAACCTACCTCCATTTTAACATTAAAGTGTGTATGTATTACTTTTTATATACAAAAAACGTATGAAAAATACTCTTTACACCTACCAATGAATGCAAAATCATAAATGGTAGGGGGAAGGGGTTGTGGGGAGTTAAGAATCCATTGAAATATGATTTTATGCATATCTTGACATATAGGATTTGTTCGTCTTAAGTCTTTAAAGAAGGTAAATAACATGAATTACTTTGGTGCTGCCTTAGCAAAACGACCCATTGTGATTAGGGTCAAATCATGAGAAGAATTGTTTGCATACAATCCACACTATTTGATCTATAAGTTTACATGTTTGTGCACTTAAGGGCATTCACCTTTTCATTGCATTACATGTACCTGTGGTATCAAAAAAAAAAATCCTAGATGCATTGCACTTGATTGTTACAATCATTGACCCGCATTGAGAGCATAAGGATTCCCATGCTGTAGGATACTGCACTCATTTCCTTTGGGACCTGATTTGGTAAGGATTGAATTATCTCTTGGAACAAACATTAAAAGAGTGGACTATGTTTCGCATATGCTTTATATTGGAATGGTGCATCTTGGGGCCAAACTCCAAGAGGTGTAAGAGAGTCATACTAGGGTCGTAGCAATCTATTGAGGGGTGCTCCCTGTGTATGTGATATGAGGTGCTAGACATTGATCTATTTGGGAACTCCAATTGCTTGGAGTTGGGAAGGGATTCGTTGGACTATATGCAGTACAAACACATGTCTAAGTTAGATCAGTGTGTTTAGCCTCTAGATGCTCTTAATCACGAGGACGTCTTTTTATATTCATGGTCTAGGCTATCTTTTTATACCCAGTAATCAAATTTTTATATGTTATATTAAGTAAGATCTCTAACTTTATGAGTTAATATTCATGGTCCCTCCTCTTTTTATTAATTCAATAATGATTGCTTTGATGTGTGATACATTTATGCCTTGTGTGTTTGCATGTGTGTGTGTGTGTGTGTGTGTGTGTGTGTGTGTGTGTGTGTGTGTGTGTGTGTGTGTGTGTGTGTGTGTGTGTGTGTGTGTGTGTGTGTGTGTGTGTGTGTGTGTGTGTGTGTGTGTGTGTGTGTGTGTGTGTGTGTGTGTGTGTGTGTGTGTGTGTGTGTGTGTGTGTGTGTGTGTGTGTGTGTGTGTGTGTGTGTGTGTGTGTGTGTGTGTGTGTGTGTGATATTTGAGCCTAATTGTTTGAATATTTGGGTGTTGCATGTCATTGTTTTGATTATTATTTTAACATTTCTATAATACTCATATGAATGTTGAAACAATAATCAAAACAATAAGATGTAAGACATAAATGATTCTTATATTTTAAGTTTTTTAAAATTGACATAACAATTCAACATGAAGAGAGAGATATATATATATATATATATATATATATAATCTCTCTCGCTCTCTCTCTTTGGGTGCATGCATATGTGCTTAAGATTTAAGCACAATTTTTTCAATATCTATGTATTAGATCTCATTGGTTTGATTATTATTTCAACATTTATGTATCACATGTCATTGTATTATATCTAATTGTGTAAGATGCATGTTTTTGTATTCCTTACAGAGGTTACTCCTTGATTTTCATTTTTCACAAAAAATATCTCAATTTGTGAGAAATGTGCTAAGAAATAATATGTTAGGATCATATAAGGCTTTTAGAAAGAAAGCATGTGAGAAATATGCAAGCTCCAAGCAAAAGTAAGAACATATCTTCAAAATATTTAAAGGGGAGTTTTGAATCATGGCCTTTTGGAAATATCATTCATTTTACACATTTCCATATTCTCAATTTGTATGATTTTATGTTGCACTTACCACCTTATCACCAAATCCACAAATCTATTTAGCTAGTTTAGCCCCATTCTATGGTTTGCATGGATCACAAACTTGACAATAGTTCCAACATTTTTCTATGAAAAATATTCATGGTATAGATCATGGAATCTATCATGCTCTATGAGCTTGGCATCAGGACCATTGGATGTAATGTTATTATTTCAAGAGGCTCTACATATGCAAAACTCGTGAGACTAGTTCTCACCTAGTCTACTCACACAATGGATCAATAAGAAATGGGAGAATATTCTCACCTATACTTACATTCTTCATTGTAGTCCACATACTAAATCCAAGTGCATGTATTTTTCCTTGATCTCATATTCTTATTGCCACAATGGAAAGGAGACACCCACAATGAGCTCAAGGAGAAAAATACAATTTCACATTCCATGTCCATTCCCCTCTTGCACTCTCAACTCACATTCTCTTGCTCATAAAGGCACTCACCTTGATGGGATAAAGAAGAGAAGATGGCATGCAAAGAGCTTCACACTCTCTCACAAGCTCTCAATTC
Source organism: Lygodium microphyllum (assembly GCF_053477565.2). Classification (NCBI taxonomy): domain Eukaryota; kingdom Viridiplantae; phylum Streptophyta; class Polypodiopsida; order Schizaeales; family Lygodiaceae; genus Lygodium; species Lygodium microphyllum. Next base: position 132,685,212 of record NC_141149.1, read on the forward strand.
CTTGTCCTTCACTCTTGCACAAGTTCTCAACTCCCTCTCCTTCACTCTCACTCTTGAGGCAAAGGTTGTAAGAAATCAAGTAAGAAAAGTTTGCTTTGCACACACATGAATTGCATTTTCCATTAGTTCTCCTCCTTTTTATACATGAAATTTAGGGTTAGGATTTTCCCATGATCCTTAGCAATCTTGCCCCTTTGTGACCATTTTGTCTTTTTATAGCTCTTATTCATTCATGGGCCCTATTAGTCTTAACCAAAAATTGACTTCAAAGTGCCAACTGATTGTTATAATTTGCACACCTAGAAGCCCGACTTTCAACAAAATAATTTTAAAAAAAATTCAAAACCATTTCTTCTTTTCAAAAATTTGTAAGTATATTTCTATTTGCATCTAACATTATCCCTCTCCTAGATGAGTGCCATTCCCATGGCACATATACCAAAGGTATGATGTTGCTATTGGCAAAGAGAGATACTTGGACATCTGATGATGAGGGATCCTATTATGGAAGGATGTTGTGTTGAGGTAGAGGAACAAAGGAGTAGGCTCTGAGTGGTGGTGCTAAAGAACTTGATATTGGGTATTCTTTGACTTGAAGAGGGAAGAAGCAGTGCTTAGCCAATGTTCAAGGGGTTATGATAGTTACATGCCACCCACAAACATGGGTCTTGAGGCTTCATTGTACTTGTTAAGTCACTTATGCTCTACCTATAAGATGTTTTTTCCTTACTTATGTAGTGGTTTGTGCACATACAAGCACAACTGGAAGTTGAGTCAAATTCCAAGTAAACTTGAAATGTTATCCCATACTTGAGGACCCAATTAGTGAGAAGTTGTGAAATTATGCTATTATTCAAGTGACATCATCAGAGCACACCCAAGATGCCCTGCACTTGATGTGTCTTGAGTTTTTTATATGGAGAAGTGGGCTAGGGTGTTACCCTAAGTGCAATGAGGGTGTAATGTGCTTTTTTATTTTTCTTTTTTTTTCTTTTATCTTTTTTTAATACAATAAACCCAATATAAGTGGTTGAATGAGAATAGATATGTCACTTAGGAAGTGGCCTAAGTGTACACTAAATATATTCTTTGCTGAGAAAATATTCTTTAATGAATTCTCACAACTTTAGTGATGACCTGAGATTAAAAGGGATGTGTGCATATGGCAAATTTGCTTACCAACTATGTCCTCCAATTAATCGAGTATACTATATTGGCAATAATAGAGCTATTAATCGTAAGAAGCAATGCACAAAGAAGGATCATTCAAAGATTATTGTTTGCAATGTGCACAAAGTAGTTGCACAATTAAATCACAAAGCAAGACTTGTGTTAATTTTTCCTTTTTGCCTTAAATGTTGAAACAAACTTAGGAAGACCCATTGTATTCACATAAGATCATTGGTTGCATAGAGTGTTATCATGGAGTGAGTTGCATGAGCATTGTAAATTTTTAACTTAAATTTACATGTGAATCTACAAAGTTCTTGTTGGAAAGAAGTATATATGCATTATGTCTAGAAAGGGTTTGAAGTATAGCAATTATCGCATGGCATGACTTAGTGGTGAAAAATCATGGTATACAACATAAGGAACTCCTAAGAGAGTTTGATAGTAGGCAAAAGGATGCATTTCTCCACAAGGGAATGGGCTTTGTGTGTTCTTGCTTTCCATATGGATTTCACCATGTTAGAAAGCGGAATAAAGAGGAAAGGCTAAATTTATGTAAGAATGTAACAATATTTATGTGAGATACCATGACAATTTGCATTCTATCTACTCTTTCTCTATGCATTACAAATGAGTTGTGGATTTACTAACCATCCCTCAGGGATTATGGCAGATGAAATATATTGTCTTGTCATGCTGCTACGCGCACACTGTGTAAAAAAATCTAGAGTGTAGCTTTCTTATTGATTTAGAGATCCAATGCCATTTTAAACATTAGTGTTAGTATCCATGGTTCAAAAATATTAGATTTTAGCCAATTTTTGATATTTTAGATATTATCTCTTGTAAAAATCCATAAAATTGTAGACAACTTCTAGATTAGGATGACATGTAAAAGAAAGTATGTAGCTTTCAGCCAATTTGAGAGGATTTTATGTAAACAGAGATATTGACGAAATCGCGCGACGCGTGATTGCTGTTTTCAGGTAGTGAACAACACTCCGAAAAGGGGGAGATGAAGAAGTGATTTGGCAGAATTTTGGCCAAGTGTGCTAGTATTTTACCCCCTTTCAAAGCCAATGGAAGCATCAGATTGGTGATCTGAGCAGCATAGAGGAAGGTATTATTTTATACACGTTTTTGTCTATTAGAGTTATATCTTCTCATAATACTGAAAGAAATCGACAAGCTTCATCTCTGTTAGTATTCTTCTACATTTTCTAATTCTTTTTTGGAGTATTCTTCTACATCTTCAATTTCTTCGAACCCCTTCTCTTTCATCTACTCCTCTCCCTAAATCTACATTCACCCTATTGTCTCCTACCCGGTGGACTCTCGACACCAAATGCACCGACACCGTGTTAAGGGAAGTGTATGCTATCATCAGAGGTGAATTTCGAAAGATATTTGGGCTGATTTGGAGCTGATATCTTCAGCCATATTCAAATAATTAGCTACAACATTGTTCTTTTTTTTCATTTCTTACTCGACAGAAGACATCTTGTCAAAATATGCAAGTATTATGTGCCCCTATGATAGGGCAATGTTTGTAGATCATTGATAGATGCTTTGAGTTGAACTAAGAGGATCTTTTTCTCTTATTTCTTGGATGTGGTAACTTATCCTTATCAGGAACTCAATTTAAAGCTCTCTTGAAGCAAGTCGCTTTGCCCTACAAGCCTTGTAATTGACTCATAAGCTTTTATCCCTAGCAGTCTACATTGAATGCAATCATGCAAAGTTGATTCATGCTATGGCATCATGTATGAATGATGGGATGCAAAGTTGTTTATGATACATGACATCATATTATACTTGATTTTTTTATTATTGCTCTTACAGTCAAGAAAAAAAGCTTAATTTGAGATAATACTCTTGTGATCTTTGCTAAGCACATGCAGTTGGAAGCTCTATCAACATCTTCAAGAACTTGGCTTGAAACCTTCAACCCTTCTCTTATCTCTACCATCTCCAAATTCTAAGCTCTTGAAACCCCATACATTCTTCTCTCTCAAACCACTATGATCAACCGTGAAGTACCTCTTGAACCTTCAAACATTCATTGTAATCTGCTTATCTCTTGAAGACACATCTCCATCTATCTTGCCCAGTTATCTTGCCAAACACCTGTGGTAACCTTCAACCCTACGCACTATGACATTGGTGAACCTCACGTGAAGGTCAGTGCAAGAGAAATCCAAGGTGGGGGATTCTTCAGGAGATACTCTACAATAGTTGGTGTGCATACTGTAGTAGACTCAACAACAACAAATCCAAATGTTACAACAACAACAACAAAGGCGAGACGAAGAGAAGATTGATTCCACAGCTATCAAGGTCTATCCTATGATAGGGTGGTCCCAGAGAACTAGGAGGCTTCTCACAAGGTTTTATCATCGTTTTGACCTTTAGGTATTGTTAAGTTAGAACCCGATTCATGCCATTTTAGGGGACCGGAATGGGACTATGCCCTATGAGATTTTTAAAGGTTCAACCCAGTAGCAATCCGGTGCTTGCATTTTTAGTGTTTGGCAACACATAAAATGTCATTGGTATGCTTGCAGACTCAATAGAAACTGCGGCCCTGCATTTCCCTAGGAGTGCATATGATCGATCCCCATATGGGCTCAGTTTGGCAGTAGTGGACTGTAGTTGTGGTTTGCCAATATGGGTCCAATGACCATGGGTTAAGACATTGAAGTCTGCTCCCTCATCGACTAAGGCATTGACAATGCATGTTTGCTTGGCAGTGATTGTGATGCAGAGTAGGTAGGTTCTACGGTTTCCCCATTTTCATCATCAATATCCATGATTGTGGCTACCGGTAGTTTGACAGGTAGTTCTAACATTGGTGGTTCATGCAAGGGGTGCATGGGAGGATAATACTTCTTGATGCGACTACCATTGAAGAAGCCTATGCCCTCACCTTCCAAAGTCTCAAGTTAGACATTACCAGTTCGGCTGATGACACAAACTTTGAAGGGCCCTAGACCTTTAAACTTCATTTTTTGTTTATGTCCCTTGACGGAGTACAAGAGCACTAAGACACCTTGTTCAAATTTGCACTACTTGACATGCTTGTCAAACTAGCTTTTGCATCATGCTTTCTTGCATATGAGTGCATGGGTAGCTAGGAAGCGAGTTTCGGAGAGGTGTTTGAGTTCAATTAGATGTTTTGTCGATGCTTCCTTCCCTTCCCATCCTTTGTGAAGTGCGATCCTCAGACTAGGAATGAAGAACTCTATAGGTAGAATTGCTTCAGTTCCATAGATCAACCTAAAAGGTGTCTGGCCTACAACCATTTTGTAGGCTGTGAGGTAAGCCCACAAGGCTGCCATCAGCTTGTTATCCCAGTCACTACACGAAGCATAGACCAACTTGGTCAAGATGTTTACTAGAATTTTATTGGTGGATTCCGCCTGGCCGTTTTCTTGAGGATAGTATGGCGAGGATTTCCGATGGATAATTAGAAAGGTGGATAGAATATGCGTGATCACTTCATTAATGAAGTGTGTGCCTTGGTCGCTAACTAGTTCGATGGGGCAATCGAATCGTGAGATTACCTACTCCCATAGGAACTTGGAAGTTGTTCTTGTGTCATTCTTTCTCGTAGCCCATACTTCTGCCCATTTCATTAGATAGTCTGTGGCTACAATGATATACTTGGCTTGAGAGTATTGTGCTGCAGGACTAACAGGTCCTATGAAGTCAATTCCCCACTTCTTGAAGGGTTGTCATGCAATTACTGGGGTTAGCTCCATTTGATCCTTGTGAATCGGGACCTTTGTCCATTGACACTCATCACAGTGCTTAACAAACCGTGCCGCATTGCGAAAAAGCATGGGCCACCACAGTTGAGACTGCAACACCTTGTGGGCTGTTGTTTCTCTGCTAAAGTATCCTCCATCGATTCCGCTATGTGCTTCTGAGAGCACTTCGTGCATCTTGTACTTGCATACGCATCTGCGCAACAATCCATCTTGCCCTAGCCTATACAGCTAACATGCTATCAATTGATAGGGTTGGATCTTGAGGATGAACCATATAAGTCGGGCTTTCTCTATTGGTCGTTCAGGCTATCCCTGTTCAAGAACTTGGACTATGTCATCTGCCCAATATGGCATTAACAGGCTAAACAAGTGCGCGTCTGGCAAGTCATCTATGATGCCTTGTCCATCGGGCCTCTCCCACGGGGATGCATGACGTGGTCGGCCATGTAGTGCTATTTCCCTTTTCGTACAACCACGGAGAAGTCAAATTCTAAAAGCAAGAGCCATTGAGCTATACGGCTTGTAGCACAAGGTTTGTTTACTAAATATAGCAAGGCTTGATGATCCACAAAGAAGGTAAAAGGAGTGGCTAACAAATAATGCCGAAATTTCTTCACGGCAAATACCATGGCCAGACCTTCTCTTTTTGTTGTCGAGTAGTTTATCTCGGTCTTAGTGAGTTGTCTGCTAGCAAAGCTCACTGGATAATCGAGATTGTGTTCACCGCACAAAACTGCCCCTACATCAAATTTCAAAGCATCAATATGCACGTGGAAGGTAATGGCCCAATCTGGGGCTCATAGAATCGGTGTTATGGTCAGAGCTTTTTTTAGTTCCTCATATGCGTGTTGGCACTCTTCAGTCAATTCGAATATAATCAATAGGTTGTACAAAGGTCTAGTAATCAATGCATAATTCAGCACAAACCATCGATTATACCCCGTATGGCCTAAGAAGCATTGCACTCCCTTAGAGTTGGTCGGAGGTGGAAGATCAACAACGTCCCTGACTTTTGAAAAGTCCGTGGCAATGCCATTTTTTGACACCACGTGCCCTAGGATACATCTGTGCTTTACCCAGAACTGGCACTTTAAGGAATTCAGAGAGAGGCGATATAGGCGACACCGTTCAAAGACCACTCATAGTCTGTCTAAATGTTCTCTCCAAGTCGAGTGAACACACAAGTCGTCTACGAAGACCTCCAACTCTTTCCTGAGCATGTCTTTAAATATAGTGCACATAAGGCGTTGAAAGGTGGCTAGAGCGTTCGTCAACCCGAAGGGAATGACTATTAGGCAAAGAAACCCCACTCAATAGCGAATGTAGTCTTATGCCTATTGTCAGGATGCACGCGCACCTAATTGTATCGAGAGAAGCCATCCAAAAAACTGTAGGCCTCTTTATCTGCCACTCTCTCAACCATGTGCTCGGTGTATGGCAATGAGTAATTGTCCCTCTTAGTTGTAGCATTCACCTTCTTGTAATTGACACACACCCTAATCTTATCGTTCTTCTTCATTAAAATGACTATGGGTGATACCCCGTCTGTGTGCTCAATTTCGTAGATGAATCCCGTTCTCATCAGCTTGTCAATCTCTTCCTTGACCGCATGAGCGTGTTTTGGATTCATGGGGTACGGTCGCTGCTTGGCCGGCATTGCTCTAGCATCATGGGTATGTTATGAGTCACTACACTTGGATCTACCGCCTTGAGTTCTTCCAAGGACTGGGTGAATACGTCTATATACTCTCATAAGAGGACAATGAGACGTGTCTCCTCCTCCTCCGTTAGGTCATTGGCAATAAAGACAGGTCAAGATGTCTCCCCTTCCTGGGCTAGGTTCACCTCCTTGACCTTGGCGGGTCCCTTAATGGGTTCACTTGTTTGCCCTTGACATTTGGCACCCAGCAAGATCACTACCCTATTGCCCTTTTTGAACCTCATAAATCTCTTGGGGAGTTCATGTGGTTTTTTCTATTCGTTCGCTCTTGCATCCTTAGACTATTCTGCCCTTTCTTCTTTTAAGCATCTGCGCCTCAAGTGGACAAGCAGGTCCCCCTTGTTATGTCTAGTCTTGGTGCCTTGGTATTTTTGGGTCTCTTTCTGAGCTCATATTTGACTCGGAATCAAACTCTCCGTTCTTTGCTAGATGAGGTAGTCTCCCCCAGTGGTCGTAGCTTGAAGGGTGACTCTATTCTAAGCACTGGTGTATTGACTGGTTGGGTTAGGCCTACTTGTCCCAGATCTATGGCTCTTAAAGTTCCAACCAGGCGTGGTCACAATCCACGTGCATTACCCCTTGCTCTATTCTGAAGGTGTTCTTTCTCTTCGGCCTGGAGTCTGCCCATATATGTTCTATCACTCGTCCTTTGATGTCATATTCTATGGTATCTATATCATCCTCACTCTCATCTCACTGAAACAGCGGCGGTCCTTGTATTCATCATTGGAAGCATCTTCATCTAACCCCTCATCATCTCCTAGGTCTTGGTATGTCTTGTGTGTTTGATCGGGAACCAAGGCCCAATTGTACCTAAGGTTTAGGTCATGCACCCTGGCCCATTGCCACCTCGGTTCATTTAAGAGATCTTGGAGTGGCTTGAAGTTTGATGTTGGATTCCTTGCTAGCTTGCTGGTCAAATACTCTAAAACCCCCTAGAGCTCCCTCTAGTTGGTTGGCACTTGGAAGGTGACACGGTTGGGTCTTCTGCGGAGGTTTCCTGCCATCATGTAGATTGGTACTGAGGGTGTACTCTTGGGCTCACCGATCATCTTAATGGCATGTTTCTATTCCTCATTGTCCAATAACGGCAGGTTGATGGTAGCAAGGACATGCATCCAATCTTGCTCATCTTTAGGACATGGGATATACTTAGTTAGGGGCCCATAGGATTTCTTGATCTGGGTATCACCCTTGAGCATCGTGGAGATGGCATCAAGGTCAACTGGTGCAGTTTTCTAGGAGTTCATTTCCACCCTCATGGTTTCTGTTCTATTACCTAGGAAGATAAGACCATTCCCCCAATCTTCAATCACTCTAGCATTGTGCATCCAGGGTCGGCCCAATAGGACATCATAGTTCGCTCCCTTCATGACTATAAAGTCAACTGAGAATTTGACTCCATCAATTTTCACCGGCCAGTTTTTTAGCACCCCAAATGGCTTCACTTTCATTCCATTAGCTAATGTGATGTTGAACCTAGTAGTCTCGACAGGAGGGTTGCCCCAAGTCAAGAGCAGTGTAGAGCTTAGTACATTGACTCCCACCCCTGTGTCTACAATCCCTTTCCTTATTGTATCGCCTAGTGCTAAGACCGGTAAGACTACGTGCTTCTTAATGCCTTCCCAAAAAGCATTAATGTGCAAGGATTTAGGCATGGAGTGCAATGTCAAACTCGGTATCTCCGTCTTTGCATCATGTTCTTGTAGGCCTGCAGCAGCTTGCTCTTGTGACCCTTCAACCCACTGTTTCAAGTCCTACCATAGGATCAGATGCTGCCTAAGAAGATCTCCTAGGCTTACCATCACCGTGGTGGTCACTAGAGTGGTAAGAAGGTCATTGGCTACTTGTCTTTCTCCTATTCTGGATTTTCCTAGTGGCCAGTAGCCCTGGCTGGGTTGTTGGCCCGTAGAGTTAAGGTCTTGCCTAAGCGGTACTGCTTGTGGCATAGCCGCATCTTTCGGTTTTGGTGGAGGGGGTGAGAGTGGCATGCTGATGCTAAAGAGATCATTGATCTCGTCCTCCAAGATGGGCTCTATATCTTTCATGTGTTCATGAGCCTCCTTTACCCACTCCTTCACCTTCTCGATGGCCTCTAGTTGGCGCTTTAGGTCAGGGTACTCCCCCACCTTAGCACTTCCCTCTTTAGCAGTCTCTAGGGCTGATGTCTCTATCTCAGCATTAGTGACTTTCTTTCCAGCTGGTAGCATTGTGGTACTCTCAGTTTTTAGCGCGATTTTAGTTTCGGGTCTCTTCTTCCTTCGCCTATGGCTCTTCTTCCCTATCGAGGCTACGTCAAGATTGCTAGGACCTGGCAGTGATATGCCGGCCTGCTTCGTTTGTGCACGGGTCATGACATGCAATGGTATAGGTGTAGCCTCCCTGTCAAAATTCTCGACACTGAATAGCTCCAAAATGGGACGAATGACACGTTAGCTAAGCTCGAGGATGGTTTTCGCTTCGGACACTCAATGAAGAGATGAGTGATTCAACATTCAGGACACCTTAGTCAGCCTTGTCTCTATTTTGTTGCTCCCTTTCAGGACAGAGTGATGAGATATGTCCCAGGTGACCGCAAGTCCCAACACGTGATTGGCTCTTGGGTCTACCCTCCTAGGCCTCTACCTCGTCCCCTACCTAATGCCATCATCGGTACTAGTCGATAGTCCATACGAATTGTGTTGCCCTCATCATCATGTGAGACATAAGGGTATACGTAAGGCTCTTCCTCATTTGACTCTTCCACGTAGTGGATTGGAGCGTGCTCGGTGGATGTGTCACATAGGGACCATGTGGTCTGGGTATTCCAGTAGGATCTATATCCATCCTAGGAATAGTCAACTTAGCATCGTTTGGCATGGGAAGGGCCAATGGCACTCCCCTTCCTAAGAATTGTTGTGGCCTATTCGCTAGGTAAGGTTGACCATACGGTTGTGAGTATGGAAGTCTTCTAGGCAATCTACAATGCACACTATTGTGGACAAACCTACCACAATTAGCACAAGGTCATGACCTGGGGTCTTGACACTCAACCAGTAAGTGGTTCCCGCCATAGTACACGCATTGGACATGTGGTTGCATTGGTCATCTTAGCATTTCTTGCATCTCGGCTATTTCCATTTTCATGTTAGTCAATTCCTAGTTGGTGTCTGCAGCCTTTCCCTTATCTTGGGTACTTGCGCTTGATCGCGCGTTGGATGCTGAAGCTCTCTCCGAACTTCTTGAGTTGGTCTCATCTTGTTTCGAGTTCCTAGAGCTCCTCTCCCTCAATTGGTTGTCAACTTGAATTACCTCTTCAAACACCCTTGCTAGCACGTCTTGCTGCAAGCTTGAGTTGCCTGCCAAGGCTTTATAAATCTCCTCATTTTGTAATCCACTGATGAATACCGTCGACACTACTCTTTCGATCAGTCATTCACCTGTCAGGATTCTCTTGAAGAGACTCCTTACATGGGTCACGTAGTTGCAGATGTCCTCTTTTTCCTTCTGCTTGATGTTCATAAGTTGTACTAGCAGGTTGTCAGAGTATCCGGGCTCAGAAAACCTCTTAATGAAGAGGTTTTTCAGTCCATTGAAGTTCACTCGCTCTGCGGCATTTAAACTTGTGTACCAAGTGCCACCCTTGTCTCCTAAGCAAAGCCCAAATGCTTGAGAGTGTTGAGTCAAGTTGGTGAGATCGTTGGCCTCGTAGACATGCTCGAACTGCTCTATAAAGCTGTACACATTGTCTTGGGAAGGGTATTTATCAAGCTGCTTAGCAACAATTGGTATCTTAGGCTAGCTCTTGGAGCCTTGGTTCACCCCTAACCCCACTAGTAGTGACGTGGCCAATGCTGCAGCACTCTACTCTCCTGCTATGTTGTCTACCAATCGCTTCATGAGAAGCTCACTTAGCATCAAGTCTCCTTCTAGCACTCTCTCATGGTCAGTTCGATTTCTACCTGCTAGGTTTAGCACTCTTTGTATCTCTCGCATCTCTACGTTGTGCCTCAGACTCTAACTCCTAGTCTACTAGTCTCAGTTGTATTCCACTATGCCTTGTAGTGCTTTGCGGGCTAGTTTCCTTTCCTCCTCTAGGTTAGCTTGATGGCTTCTGCCACTCTACCGCGGTGCTCATACTGAGCCTTAGAGTCATAGCTAGTCACCAACTGCTGGATTGCTTCTAGAAAAAGTCTAAGTCAAATTCCTCATTCTTCCTACAGTCTGAGCTTTCCTTTGACATGGTTGTATTCTCTTGCTCCACCAAGCTATCCATAAGGTTAAGGAGGTCGGGTAGATCCACATCTCTGTTGCTATTCGCTTAGTCCTATGCTAGGATCCAATTGCACATCTATGTCTTGGGATCTCCTCTTATTGGTGGGTTCCTTCAAGTTCCTTTATCTAAGTGAGTTCCTTAATTATTGCATACAATCCTCAAGTTACCTCCACTCAGCGCGAGTGTGTTCTTTTCCATGCACTTGTGCTCAATCAGGCTTTCGGTTGTTCTTAGGTGTACTTCAAGTGCTGGAAGTCAAGGTAAGTGCGAAGAGCAAGTGTCTAAGCGGCTTGCACACTCTCGTTTTGTCTTAGGCATGATAGGCTTGTTGGATCAATTTCAGACTGTCTTGGTAGGATACCAGGTGCTTAGGAAAAACCTAGAAGATCTCCATGAGATGTGACTACAATAAATTTTCTATTGTAATCAAGACTTGGATATATCAAATACAATAGGTTGTTGTTTCAAAAGACCGCATGCCTGTGAGTGATCAAAGTAGCGCAATGAAAGCATGGTGGGCCTATAACCCACAGGTTCCAAAATGATACCCCCAGTTTTGAGATGAGGACATCTCAATTTCTTTAAGAGGAGGAGGATGTAATATCTCCATGCAATTAAAAGTTAGTTGGTTGGTTCAAAATTTAGTTAGTCAATTAGTAAGTTAGTAAGGTTACTAACTAAAGACTAACTAAGGTAAAAACTAACTAACATTAATAACTAATATTTTTATTTAATTAAAAATATTTTATTTAGAAAAATTGAGAGTCGTAAATCTGATGTTTTTCTCGGATTGACAAGGAGCATAGCCACCCTTCACATAAGTTACAACGTGAACGAGGCTTATGAGCTATATTAATCACTAGTATTAATGTGTATAGTTTGGATGGTCCAAAAATATTAGATTTTGGGCACAACTAGTATATTTTAAATATTTTAGATATTATCCTAAAAAGATATGGCGATTTCTAGAACTGGATGTCATTTAAAAGAAAAGACAAGTGATATTTTAGTTAGTTTTGGAGATTTTATAAAAAGAAAAAATAAAGAGAGGGATTTGTGGAATCGCACGCACTACGATCATAGTCTATAGATAGAAAACAACACTTTGAACAGAGAAAAGAAGAAGGAGTAAACTAAGAGATTTCTAATCAAGCATCTTCGGGTTTTACCCCCTTTTCGCCAGTGGAACTATCAGATTTATGATCTGAGCATCAGATCATTGATCTTTTCAAGATCCCCCTCCACAAAGAGCTCCTCTTCTCAACCACAAGCCTTCTTCTCTAATCCACTATAAATATGAGGCATGGGGAGGCACAAGAAGCATAAGGAGACCCTGAGAGGCTATGAGAGAGAGGTAGAGAGAAGAATACCCCTCCAAGAGATTGTGAAAGAGAGCTTGAGAGAGAGAGAGAGAGAGAAGAGTTACCCCGAGAGGCTGCACAATTCCCTCTATCTCGATCCTCGACTTAACCATCTTCTCTTACACTCTTCCATCTCGAATCTATTCCGCCTTCTTAATCTCTTGATTCTACTTGCGGACGATGGCCCCCAAGCAAAGAATGTCACGTGCGGATGGCAATCCCACAACTAGCAATGACGCTTCGGGCAAAGGCATCACTGTCAATCCAACTGTGGTTCCGGTCATAAGTAATGTATTTTCAAATTGATAGATGCTTATTTTGATCCTCGTATGAGATACGTTAGGCCCCATACTATGATGCACAAGTATAGGTCATTCCATCTCACATATTCAAAAGATCAAGCTTGCAAAGTGCATGTATTAAGGAAAGTTAATTGCACCTAGTTGCATATGGCTTATTCGTTGATAGAGCAATTACAACGAAGAATTGGTTAGGGGTTATGGAGGGCATAATCATGACATTAAAAATTTTTCATACAAGAGTTAAGTAAATTTTACATAGAATCGCTCTTTGATCCCAAGGGAAAGAGCAGATATGCGATGGAAATATTATCGCAACTATTCTTGCATTGTTTGTGAAGAATACAATTGGTTTTTTTGTTGGATGATCTAACAACATCCTAAAGGCTTTTACATTCAACTGGTTGTTAGTTTGTTTTATGGATGATTGTTCCAAGTGCTTGTGATTTATGCTAAATGCATGGCAAGGCTTTTACATTCAACTGGTTGTTAGTTTGTTTTATGGATGATTGTTCCAAGTGCTTGTGATTTATGCTAAATGCATGGCAAGGGTGATGACAAGTTGCCATGGGGATAAAGGAATGTTTTCCTAGAAACTGATATTAGGGTTGAATGCCTTATTGTGCTGGATTCTTAAAGGATTTAATTAAGGAAGGATATATTGCACGGGTGGATCACCTCCATGATCGCACCGCAAATTAACCCGAGAGGGCACTGCTCGATTCATGGGCCAAAGGTCGAGTGGTGAAAAGGCCAACCATGGGAATGATGTTTCGCTCCTAGACAGCTTGAGGGTTAGGTGGAGCTCTGGACACCCCTTGCTAGGTCTAGAATGGAGTTGAAGACCTCCGTGGCCCCCAACATCTGGGCATGTTGGGAGATCCTATTCTAGATAAAGGATTTAATTTGTTGTGATTTGGACCAGTTACTTCTACAAGGTAGAAGGGATACTTCTGTTGGACAGAAGGGATACATAATTTCTCATGTATGGGTGGGAGACAAAGATTAACTTGAAGATAAGTTAAGTAACTTGTTTGTCAATAGATTGCTTTACTCTGTTTTTGTGTGTGTGTTGTAAGTTATGCGAACGAACCTTGTTTCCTAAAAGGCTTAATTAATAAAGCTAACTTTAAGTGTCACACATAAATGTGGTAGGACCTAATTAGAAAACTAAAGCTATTAAGGGAAGTGGGTGGGCGGAACCCCCGACAGGTCCGTCCTACGGTAGGGTGGTCCCAGGGAACTAGGAGGCTTCTCACAAGGTTTACCATCTTCGACCTTAGAAATTGTTAGGATGGAACCTCGATTCATGCCGTTTTAGGGGACCAGAATGGGATTATGCCTATGGACAGAGAGGTTGAGTGGCACATCCCTCTCGTTTCCCATTCTCTTTGAACCAAGTGTGGCATGGGTCTACTTTGGCTTGGGTATCTTTGCGTAAAGTAGGATGTCCAGGATTCGATGCTAGAATGTTGTTAGGAGACCTTGGCCACTAGGAGCCCAAAATTCAGGTCGATCCTAGTGGGTTCGACCGTCAACGTTCCATTGTGAGGCGGATTCGGAAAACCCTAGGTGACAAAACTCGAAACATTCCATGGGAGTGTCGGGCAGCGATGCTTAGATTCATTTCTCGATAGACCACAAAAAGCGTGCCTAGACAGCCAATGGGCGGGCACCTTACACCTTCACTTTCAGGAGGCACTGGGACTACCACATGCTTGACTTTCTTATCCACCATCTTGTATTTTTGTCTCCACTTGCACTTCAGGGTTGTTGAGTAAACAAATGTCTTCCTGCTCAACAAATTCTTGAATTGTTTCATAAAAATCCAATGTACATACTTCTATGGACTGATTTTCAGCAGCCTGATTTTCTCTATGAGCAGCTGCATATATTTCAGCCAATGTGTCAATAGTAATCAGTCCAAAAAGAATGCCCAAAATATCTTCATTTTCAGCCATCATGTCATAAGTTTTCAGCTCCCTTTTTACACGACATAAATATTTGCTTTTAGCTTTAGTCATGGCTGGAAGAGACTTATAACAACCCATACTATTGGCTGTACATACATACATATTTCCTAGAGACACAGTTTCAGTAGCATAAGGAGGTTCAATATTTTTACATGACGCACTGCCATAGCCTCCTTTTATAGCAGTGCAATCCAAAAACCCTTGAATTCTCAAGCATTAGGAGGCACAGGATAATCACATAGTCAATCTCTATTTCTATGATGATTAACACACACATGAGGAGGAAGTGACTGCTTGGAGTGAACCGAGCTTCTTTCTTCTCATTCATGTGCTGTAGACGGCCTTCTTTTTGAGAGGTGGGTTGTCCAACTGGTTTGGACCAGCCAACCATTACATTTTTAGCTTTCACTTCTTTAATGCTTTCTATATCTTCAGCTTCAATTGTTGCAATTAATTCTTTAACTGCTTCAAGATGAATTCCTTGTGAAGTCAGCTTCTCTTCATCCTGCACAAAAACTAGAAGAACTTGCAAAAAAGTATGCACTGTTTCTTCAGCTTCATCATCAACATATTGTCTTTTTTTTTATTACATTAATAATTACATCATGGAATTCACGATTGGCAATTCCAAGAATTTCTCCTAAGGTGAATTCAATTTGCTTCCCAGAATTCGTTCTTCTAGGACTTGTTTGAGATCAGTTGTAGATTCTATGTCAAATTGCAATTTGTAGCCTGGCTACTTGCCTTTCTTCTTTCCTTCGGTCTTCTTTGGTTGTGGCACATCTTCCATCTCTTGATCTGGGCTATATTTTCAGCAAGCTTTGGTAGTTCAAACCTTCTTCTAGTTACCCATTTCGGAGGGCCAAAAGAGGAAGGCCCTGGTTCATCTTGTCTTCTTCTCTTTTCTTCAATCAAGAATTCTTTATGATTGATGTCAGCCAAATGTGCAAAGGCGGAAAAAGAATCTACTAGTTCTTTCCAACTAGTTATTCCTTGAATGCACTGACTGGCGTTAGCCAAATCTTCTTTGGCTGCTTTACCACGTTCCATTTGATCTAGTGCCTACATCCATACTTTAGATTGCACATTAGCTTTACATGCTTTCAAATTTTATTTAGTTAGCTCAATTTGTAGCCCATAGTAGCTACATCAATTGCTGCATAGGCATTCTTTATAACTAAATCTTCTAATCTTTCTTCATTCCACTATTGCCAAAATTTGGCTCCTGTGGAAAACCAGCTTCAGCTGCATGAATTTTTCCATCTTTCCAAAAGACAAGCTTCTATGCTTTAGCCTCACAGAAGGCAGAACACTCCCTCTTATCATGTTGTTGGCTATCACACCAAATGCAATGCCTCTTAAAGCCTTCTCTCATGGGTCTTTGAGTTGATGATCGTCCTCGTTCTTCAACTTTGACATCCAGCTTCTCCACCTTGGAACTAATTTTTGTAAGATTCAAATGAAGGTCATGCATGATTTTAATGAGTTCATCCATGACATCATTTTTAGAAGGAATAGACAAAGAAAGAGTTGGTTGATTAGTCAAAGGAATAGGGGATTTTGAAGGTGGAACAAGCTCCATCAATGGAGTTGTTGAAATTGAAGTAGAATCCAATCTTAGTCACATCCGCTCTCTTTGAGCAATCATGTTAACTGCACCACTAACATCTGTCCATGCAGTATTGAATCCTGATTCGGAGGTAGCATCTTCTAGGCGATTAGCAAGATTCTCTTGCAGAATGGGATCTGTAGCCTTAAGGAATAATTTAATCTTTTGACCTTCCATACTTTGTTGGTCTTCAACATCAAGTTGACCAAATTTACTTTCAAACTCATGGTATAAAGTGGTTGCAGCTAAACCTTTGTTGGGTTTCTCAACCCAATCAGTGAAACTTTTCTTTGTCATCGAGCTAGAGTCTTCTAAGAAGAATTCTTTGCGTAGGGATTTTTTGAATGTAGCCCAATCTGCATCTTACTGAAAAAGACCATGGATTCTTCCTTGAAGACCATGCTTGGCTAGTTTGGAAAAATAGTGACTTCATGCATGTTGTGATCCACCAAAGAAGAGCATTTTCTCAACATACAAGCGAATCTGATCCGGTGCATAAGGGAATTATAGAGTTGGTTGGAGAAAAGGGCATGCACCAACTTTGCCTGTAGGCAAATCTCAGCATCGGGGATGTCTTGTAAGCTAATGCTGTCGTTTGTCAAGACTTCTTCCCTATTCATCTTCAGCAAGGTATACACATCCCTTTTACATTTTTTCTCCACCCTAGGTTCCAGTCCCAGTGCTTTCTCCACCAAGGCCTAGGTTAGCAGTACTTGCACTTGCTGGGCATTGTCCCCCCTTCCCACTATCACCGTTCCGCACTCTCGGTCGGAGTTGTACGTTCTCAAGAACTCCGCACACTTCATGTGGTCAGGTTCCTGTGCAAACTTGTCTAGGTACTTGTGGAGGTGGCACTGTTCCACTATCCTCCTTGCGGCCTACTCCTTGGCCACCATCTTCTCAAGGTTGTGAATGCTGCGGAATTTTAGCTGACTGTAAGCTCGATTTTCTAGGCTGATGTCGTACTGCACTCTCTCTTCTTTTGTGAAGGGGAGTCGGTGGGCACACTCTTGTTGCAACATCTCTCGTTCCTGTCATGAACCATACTTCCCATTAGTGCTACAATTAATATACATACAAGAATTTTGCTGAAAAGAAAGATTTTATGTTTGTTAAATGGCAGCATTAAACTCCAATACAAATTCTTCCCTTCAGACTTGTTTTGTGACATCCCTCTTACATCACCCGTTTCTTAGGTGTTTATTGTGTTTACTTGATCTTTATTGGTTTTAATTTGATTCACCTTCACCCTATTCACCTTATTCACCTTCACGCTACCCTCCTACCCTCTCCCCTTCCAGATTGAGAAGAATCCTTCCTAGGATCGAAGGTTAGGAGATCCAAGGCATTCAGCATTTGGGTATAAGGTTTACTTATGCATGAGCCAAGTATAGAATTATGGGTTGTATTCCAAGTGAGCCTCGGGGTGCAAAGGGTCGAGTACTTACGTGTGTGATGTAAGTGAGGACATCGGTTAGGAAATCTTCGGAATCGATGCGGCTAGCAATGTGGAGCTCTTCCTCGGTCAAGAGGTGATCAAGATATGGGTGTCCCTTGATGTGCTCTTCCATGGGTTGGCCACAAAGAGTGGTTAACACTCTATATGAGGTGGGTGCAACATAGGTTGGATCGTACTCCGACGTCTTGATTACAGGGTGATGCTCAGTGTTGGTCATGATTTGGCATCCTTCGAGTCCCACTACAATCATAAAGTGTACCGGTTTTGTAAAAATGGGGAGTCGGTATCAGCTAACGCTTTCAACTCCTCGACTTATTTGTCGGTGATGGAGGAAGTCACACGCTTATCATAAGACATAATGAGGCATTGTTTGATGGATTGGTCTCTTGATATCTCAGCACGTAGCAACTCGGTAGCTGAGTGGGGTGTTTTGACAAATGAAAATTTGAATGTTTCCCAAGAACAAGGCATCGTGCGAACTTTCGTCGCCGAAGGGCTCTTGTAGCAGGCCTAAGTCCAAGCGGTCATAACTTAGAGCCAGTGACATGAATATGGCATCCAAGCGTCTAAGACAAGCAATAATGTCATCCCTGTGTCTTTGCCTAGGTCTGTGGCTAGAGTTAAGAATGATTCCTACTCATAAGATGGTTTAAGGCCTGCATGTGGCTGGGGTTTGATAGGGCTAGTAAGCATGGTAGAAGATGGTGGTAGTTTCCCATGAAGCTTTGGTTGAGTCCCATGGATAAGCATCGGAGGAGTGGCTGCTACGGATGGGCTGCTACACTCGGATTGGGTTTGGCAAGTCTTATCGTTATTAGAAGGGGTTGAAGGGGGTAACGTTGTTTGGGGTTTGGGCCGATAGTCTTGCTCAACTCTTTGGAGCTCATGCGTGGGTGAGCTAGTAGGAGGCGGGCTCGGGAAACGCTACTGCTTGTGGTTCCGAGGTTCCACGGGGCTCGGGGTGATTAAATGTGAGGGTGGTGTTTGAGTGATGCCGTGGGCCACTCTGGCCTTAGGGATCCATAGCCAGTCATTTCCCTCATAGTATCCTTGCGCGTGCAAGAGGGCTTTAGGAACCCATCTTGGCTTGATCATGCTTTGATTTACGTAACTGCGTCTCGGCCTCTTGGGTTTAGATTTTCTTGAGTTATGAGGATGTGGTGTCTACTCCTAGGCGGTGATTGCGGTTGTTTAGGCCTCCGTTGAAACTCGAGTTGTTGGGCCTTAGCTTTTGCCGCTGTGAGTAGCGGCCCATGAGGCTTGGTGCATGGTGGCTGAGCCCTACCCCCCTCCGTAGACTTGGCTATGAGTATTTCTACTAGTGGCCTTGCGGACTTTAACGGGATCGTGTAGCCCTTGCCGAAGGCTGTATCAATACTTACGGACATTTCCTATGGCGAGGTGGATGCACTGCAACTCATAATCAACATTGCAGCGACTTTGCTTCTTGAAGGTTCACCCTAGTAGCGACTCTATCCCGCGTCTTTAATGTTTGGCAACACGTAAAAGATCATTGGTACAGTCTCAGAGTCGATAGCAACAACGGTTCACCGAGAAGTGTGTATGGGCAGTCCCCATATGGGTTTAATTGGGCATTAATGGTCTATAGTGGTGGTTTACCAAGTTGGGTCCAATGATCATGAGTTAAGACATTGAAGTCTGCTCCCTCGTCGATCAAGGCATTGAAAGCGCATGTTTGCTTGGCAATGACCGTAATGTGGACGTATGTGGGTTCTACTGCTTTCTCATCCTCATCACCAATTTCCATAATTATGGCAACTCGTATTGTGACAGGGGGTTCCAACATTGGTGGCTCATGCAGCAGATGTGTGGGAGGGTAGTACTTCTTAATGCCACTGCCATTAAAGAAGCCTATGGCTGCGCCATCTAGAGTCTCAAGCTCAACGCTGCCGATTTGGCTGATTGCACAAACCTTGAAATGCCCAAGACCTCTAAACTTCATTTTCTGCTTGTGTCCTTTAACTGAGTATAGGAGCACTAAGTCGCCCTGTTCAAAGTCGCGTTGTTTGACATGCTTGCCAAACCAGCTCTTGTGTCATGCCTTCTCGCATTGAGCGCATGAGTGGCCAGAAGATGTGTTTTTGAGAGGCATTCAATCTCAACCAGGGGTTGTGTCCATGCCTCCTTCCCTTCCCACCGTTCTTGAAGTGCTATTCTCAAGGTAGGAATGAAGAACTCTACTGGTAGAATTGCCTTAGTTCCAAAGGTTAACCTAAAGGAAGTCTGGCCGACAGCCATTTTATAAGTTGTATGGTAAGCCCACAAGGCTGCCAGCAGCTTGTTATCCCATGCGCGAAGCAGAAACTACTTTGGTCAGGACATTTACAAGGATCTCATTTGTGGATTTTGCCTGTCCGTTTGCCTAAGGGTAGTATGGAGAGGATTTTCGATGGATGATCAGAAAGATGGATAGAAGATGCACTATCACTTCATTGATGAAGTGCATGCCCTGATCACTGACTAGTTCGATGGGGCAGCCGACGAACTGTGAGATCACCTGTTCCCATAAGAACTCGGCAATCGTTCTAGCATCATTTTTTCATGTCGCTCTCGCTTCTGTCCATTTCATTAGGTAGTCCGTGGCCACAATGATATATTTGGCCTGCGAATACTATGCCGCAGGACTAATGGGTCCTACAAAGTCAATTTTCCACTTTTCGAAGGGTTGTCGTGCAATGATTGGGGTCAATTCCATTTGATCCTTGTGAATTGGTACCTTTGTTCGTTGACACTCGTCACAATGCTTGGCAAATCGTGCTGTGTCGCGAAAAAGCGTGGGCCACCACAGTTGAGACTGTAGCACCTTGCGGGCTGTCATGTCTCTACTAAACTGTCCTCCAGCAATCCCGCTATGCGTCTCTGTGAGCACATCGTGCATCTCATGCTTGCATATGCATCTACACAGTAACCTGTCTTGCCCTAACCTATATAGTTGGCCTACTATCAACTGATAGGGTTGGATTTTGAGGATAAGTTGCCTAATTTGGGCCTTTTCTATTGGCCATTCAAGCAGTCCATGCTCCAGTACGTGGATGATGTCATCTGCCTAGTATGGTGTTAGATCAGCCTTGAATAAATCTCTTTCGCTGGAAAGGTTGAACAGATGGGCATCTGGCAATTCATCGGCAATGCCTTGTCCAGTGGCCTCTCCCGTGGGAATGTGTGACATGTGGCCAGCCATGTAGTGTTGTTTTCCCTTCTGTACAACCACGGAGAAGTCGAATTCTAAAAGCAGAAGGAGCCATCGAGCTATGTGTCCTACAGCGCAAGGTTTGTTCACTAGATATAGCAAGGCTTGATTGTCCATAAAGAAAGTAAAAGGCATAGCCAAAAGATAATGCCGAAACTTCTTTACAACAAATACCATGGCTAAGCCTTCTCTCTCAATCGTTGAGTAGTTCATCTCGGTCTTAGTGAGTTGTCTGCTAGCAAAGCTCACTGGATAGTCGAGGTTGTGTTCGCCGGGTTGGCACAGTACTACCCCCACAGCGAATTTCGAAGCATCAATATGTACGTGGAAGGTAATGGTCCAATCTGGGGCTCGTAAGATCGGTGCAATAGTCAGAGCCTTTTTCAATTCCTTGTACGCTCGTTGACATGCTTCAGTCCATTCGAAAACGATCAACAGCTTGTACAAAGGTCTAGAAATCAATGCATAGTTCAGCACAAACCGTCGATAGTACCCCGTATGGCCTAAGAAGCATTGAATTGTGATTGGGATGGAAGATCAACAATAACCCTGACTTTTGAGAAGTCAATGGCAATGCTGTTCTTTGACACCACATGCCCTAGGATGCACCCATGTTTCACCCAGAACTGGCACTTTAAGGGGTTCAGGAAGAGACGATATAGGTGACACCGCTCAAAGACCGCTCGATGTTTGCCTAAGTGTTCTCGCCAAGTCGAGTGAACACACAAGTCATCCACGAAGACCTCCAATTCCTTGCAAAGCATGTCTTTAAATATGGTGCACATGAGGCGTTGAAAGGTGGCTAGGGCATTAGTCAACCCGAAGGGCATGACCATGTAAGCAAATATGCCCCATTCAGTGGCGAAGGCCGTCTTATGCTTGTCGGCAGGATGCACTTGCACCTGATTGTATCCAGAGAAGCCACCATGAAGTTATAGGCCTCTTTTCTCACCACTCTTTTGAGCATGTACTCGATGTACGGCAATGGGTAGTTGTCTCTCTTAGTGGCAGCATTCACCTTCTTGTAATTGACCCACACTCTAATCTTTCTGTTCTTCTTCATCACTATGACTATGGGTGACACCCAGTTCGTGTGCTCGATTTTGTAAATGAATCCTACTTTCATCAGCTTGTCAGTCTCCTCTTTGACCGCATGAGCATGTTTTGGATTCATCGGGTATGGTCGCTGCTTGATCGGTGTTGCGTCTGGTGTCATGGGTATGTTATGAGTCACTCCACTCGGATCCACCCCCTTAAGCTCCTCTACGGACCAAGCAAACACGTCTATATACTCTTGCAAGAGAGCAACAAGACTTGTCTCCTCTTCCTCAGTCAAGTCATCGGCAATTAAGATAGGTCGGGGTGTCTCCCCTTCCTGTGCTAGGTTCACCTCCTTGACCTTGGCTGGTCCCTCGATAGGTTCACTCGTTTGCCCTTAGCGTTTGGCACCCAACAGGAGTACTACCCTGTTACCCTTCTTGAACTTCGTAAATCTCCTCGGGAGATTCTGCGGCTTTCTTTGATCCTTCATTTGTGCGTCCCTATGCTGTTTTGCCCTATCTTCCTTCAACCATCTACGCCTTAGGTGGACGGGTAGGTCCCCCTTGGTGTGTCTGGTCTTGGATAGTTTAGGTATCTCCGGGTCGCTATCTGAGCTCACTTCTAATTCGGAATCGAACTCACCGTTTTTGCTAGAAGAGGTGGTTTCTCTTGGCGATCACAGCTCAGAGGGTGACTCTATTCTAAGCACTGTTGTCATACCTGGTTGGATTAGGCCTGCTCGTTCAAAGTCTATGGCTCATGTGTGTTCCAACCATGCACAGTCACATTCCATGCGCATGACCCCTCGTTTCATCCTAAAGACACCCTTTTTCTAGGGCCTAGAATCTGCTTGTATTTGCTCTATTTCTCGTCCCTCAGTATCGTATTCCACTGTGTCTATTTCACCCTTACTTTGGTCACTGAAGGAATGACAGTCTTCGTACTCGTCCTTGGAATCATCTTCATCCGACTGCTCATCGTCTGCTAGGTTTTGGCACATCTCTTGTCTTTGGTTAGAGACTAGGGCCCAATTGTACATGAGGTTTAAGTCATGCACCCTGGTCCATTGCCACCTAGGTCCGTCTAGCAGATCTTGGAGTGGCTTGAAGTTTGCTGCCGAGTTGCCAGCTAGCGTGCCAATCAAATACTCCAGAATCTCTTGGAGTTCCTTCTTGTTAATTGGCACTTGGAATGTGATAGGCTTAGGTCGCCCACAAAGGGTTCCTGCCATCATGCAAACTGGTATGGAGGGTGTGTCTTTTGTCTTGCCAACTGTCTTGATGGCTTGCTCGTATGCCTCATGATCTAAGAATGGCACATCGATTGTAGCAAGGACATGCATCCAGTCTTGCTCATCCTTCGAGCATGGGATATACTTGGTCAAGGGCCCATAGGACTTCTTGACCTAAGCGTTACACTTAAGCATCACGGAGATGGCATCCAAGTCGACTAGTAAGGTTTTCCATGTATCCATCTCTACCCTCACAACTTCCGTTCTATTGCCAAGAAAGATTAAGCTGTTACCCCAATCTTCGATGACTTTGGCATTGCGCATCGAGGGTCGGCCTAATAGGATATCGTAGTCCACTCCCTTCATGACTATAAAGTCGACTAAGGACTAGACGCCTGCGATCTTCACCGGCCAGTTTTTAAGTACCCCGAATGGTTTCACTTTCATACTGTTTGCTAGTGTGACATTGAACCTGGCGGTCTCCATAGGCGGGTTTCCCCACGTCTAAAGCACTGTGTGGCTTTGTACACTAACCCCCGCTCCAGTGTCTACAATCCCCTTTCTAGTTGTGTCACCTAGGGCTAAGACAGGTAAGGCCGCATGCATCTCGATGCCCTTCCAGAAAGCGTTAATGTGCAAGGACTTAGGCATAGAGTGCAGCGCCAGGCTGGTATTTGTGTCTATGTGTCATGGTCGTGTAGGTCTTCAGCAGCTTGCTCTAGTGATCCTTCGACCCACTACTTTAGGTCTTGCCATAGGGTGGAATGTTGCCTAAGCAGGTCTCCTAGGCTCAACGTCACAGGGGTGGTCACTAGCGTGGTAAGGAGGTCATTGGCTGCTCGTCTTTCTCCTATTCCGGAGTGTCCTAGCCAATGGCCATGACTGATTTGCTGGCCTGTAGTATCGAGGCTTTGCCTAAGCGATACCGCTTGCGGCATAGTTGCATCTCTTGCTTTCAGTCGAGGGAGTCAGACTCGCATGCTTATGCTGGAGAGATCTTTGATCTCGTCCTCTAGGATGGGCTCGGCATCTTTTGGGTATTCTTGGGTCTCTCTTACCCATTCCTTCACTTTCTCGATAGCCTCTAGTTGGCACTTGGGATGCGAGTACTCCCCTACCCTAGCACTTCCCTTTTCGATTGTCTTAAGGGCTGAGGTTTTTGCCTCCGCGTCAGTGGCCTTCTTTCCAGCAGACAGAGTAGTACCAATCTCAGTTTTCAGTGTGATCTTAGCTTCGGGTTTCTTCTTTCTCCATCTACGGCTCTTTTTCCCAATCAAGGCTACATCGAGGTTGCTCCGACCTAGCAACGATATGCCGGCCTGCTTCATCTGTGCTCGGGTCATGACATGCAATGGGATAGGTGTGGCCTCCCCATCGAGATTCTCGACATCGAACAGCCCCAATGGGATAGATGGCACGTTGGCTGAACTGGGGGATGGCTTTCGCTTGGGACATCAATGAAGAGGTGAGTGATTCCGCACTCTAGGCACCTTAGGTCTGCCTTGTCTCTATTTGGTTGCTCCCTTTTAGGACAACGTGATGAGACGTGCCCTAGATGACTGCAAGTTCAACATATGATTGGATCCTGCATCTGCCCTCCTAGGCCTCTACCTCGGCCTCTTCCTAACACCATCACCGGCACTGGTCGATAGTCCATAAGAACTGTGTTGCCCTCGTCATCATGCGAGATGTATGGGTATACATAAGTCTCTTCCTCATTTGGCTCCACATAGTGGACTAGCGCATCAGTTGTTGGTGGATGAGTCATGTAGGGACCAGGTGGTCTTGGTATACCTGTAGGGTTTATGTCCATTCTAGGAACAGCCAGTTTAACGTCGTTAGGCATAGGAAGGGCCAATGGGGCCCCCCTTCCGAAGAATTATTGGGGTCTGCTTGCTAGCCGTAGGGTTGTGAGCACGGGAGTCTTCTTGGTAATCTACAATGTGCAACATCGTGACCAAATCTACCGCAATTAGTGCAAGGTCATGACCTAGGGTCTTGACACTCGACCGGTAAGTGGTTCCTGCCATAATACATGCATTGGACATGCGGGTGTGTTGGTCGTCTCAACATATCTTGCAGTTTGGCTATTTGCATTTTTACCTCAGTCAAGTCTTGGTGTGTCAAGTCTTGGTTTGTCTCAGAGGCCTTCCCCTTGTCTTGGGATGTTGGACCTGATCGTTCACTAGAGGCTGACGCTCTCTCTGAAATTTGCGAGTTGCTCTCTTCTAAATTTGAGCTCCTGGAGCTCTGCTCTTTCAGTCAGTCATCCACTCGAATGGCCTCTTCAAACACCCTAGCTATCAAGTCTCGGTGCAAGCTTGAGTTACCTGCCAAGGCCTTATATAGCTCCTCACTCCGCATTCCACTGATAAATACGGTGGGCATTGCTCTCTCAGTAGGCCGTTCGCCCACGAGGATTCTCTTAAAGAGGCTCCTCATGTGGCATAGTTGCGAATATCCTCTTTCTCTTTCTGCTTGACATTCATCAGTCTCATTAGCAAATTGTCAGAGTATCCAGGCTCTGAGAATCTCTTGATGAAGAGGTTCTTGAGGTCGTTAAAATCCGCTCATTCTCCGGCACCATCTAGACTCGTGTACCAAGTTCTACCCTTATCGCCTAAGCAAAGCCCAAATGCTTGAGAGCATTGAGTCAAGTCAGTGAAGCCGTTGGCCTCGCAGACTTGCTCAAATTGCTCTACAAAGCTATATGGATTGTCGTGGGGTTGGTACTTATCGAGTTGCTTTGCAACAATTGGGATTCTAGACTGGCCCTTAGAGCCTTGGTTTGTTCCTAATCCTGTTACTAATGATGTTGCTAGTGCTACAACACTCTACTCTGCTGTGGTGTTGTCGAGCAATCGCTTCATGAGAAGCTCACTCAATGTCAAGTCTCCTTCCAGGGCTCTCTCGTGATCGGTCCGATTCCCACCTATCAGGTTCAGCACCCGCTGTACCTCACGCAATTCTGTGTTCTGCCTTAAGCTCCTAGCACGCTAGTCTTGGTTGTATTTCACTATGCCTTACAGAGCCTTGTGGGCTAGCTTCTGTTCCTCTTCTAAGTCTGTTATGATGGCTTCTGTTGTTCTGCCGCGATGCTCATACCGAGGTGCACATCGTAGCTGCTTACTTCTCTAGTGTTGCTTGCTTGGTCCTACTCTGTACCTTGGTTATTCGTCTATGTCTTGGGATCTTCTCCTATTGGTGGGTTCCTTGAGGTGTTTATTTGAGTGAGTTCCTTGACTTATTGCATCCAATCCTTAATTTACCTCTACTCAATACGTGTGTGTTCTTTCCCATACACTTGTGCTCAATCAGGCTTTCAACTGTCCTTAAGTGTATTTCAAGTGCAAAAATTCAGGGTGAGTGCAGAAAACAAGTGTCTAAGTGGCTTACACACTCTCTCACTTTCTTTTAGGCCTAATAGGCTTGTTAACAAGCGTCTGGCCGTCTCGCCCGTTTTTAAGGTTTCTCAGGATCTTTGGCTCAGTTGGCTATCACTAGGACTCTAGGTCTAGCATGAGCCTACTCAAGCTACTAGGTAATCGTGTCCTACGAATTTGCCTATTCCCTACGCCAGAATCGAGTTACGCGTCTCAAGGGTACTTACGAAGGTTTACACGGCCAGAGGATTTGGAAAAATCCTAGCTTGGCCCAACTTGTCCAAGTTGCAGGGGCCGAGTGTGTCACTCGGACGGGCCGAGGGCTAAATGGAATTGTAGGCCGAGTGGATTCACTCGGACAAGCCAAGGGCCGAATGGTAACTAGTCCGAATGGGCCGAGGGCCGAGTGGCCGAGTGGGTCGAGTCAAGTGGGCCAAGGGCCGAGGGCCGAGTGGTCGAGTCAATGGGCCGAGCCTAATGGACTGAGGGCCGAATGGTGAATTTGGCTGGGCCGAGTGTCGACTTGTCCGAGTGGTGCTGGGCCGAGCCAACAAGGATGAGGGGCGAATTTTAAGGTTGGTCCGAATGCTTCACTCAGATGGGCCGAGTGAAAGGTGTCCGAGTATAGCTGGTCGAGGGCCGAATGGTCAAGTGGACCAAATGGCAACTTGTCCGAGTGGGGTTGGGCCGAGTCAGCAGGGCCGATTCTGGGACTCGGCCCAGAATCGTCGACACTCGGACAGGCCAAGCCGTGCGCGACGACGACCGCATCGGGAATGATTTCGTCGAATCTAACGATCCGCACAACCATCGAGCACGCCGCCTTCCAAATCACAACAAATACATAGCAGGGAGGTCCTGACGTACCTGAATCACACGGAGAACTCCTCAATGGCAAGCTTGAATCAAATCAATGATGAAAACACACTCTCGCTTTCTCTCACTCTCTCTCAATGTCAGGGCATAAAATGAGCTCTTCCATGTCCCTTGGCTCTTAAATCCCTCCCCAGGTAAGGTTTCGACGTCCCCAATCACTCACTTGCCGACATTAATATCCCAAGCACTCTATTTTTTCTCATTTTTGCATGGCTTGTGCCCTGTTTTACCCTATTTTATAGTATCAAACCATATGCTTTTCCTATCCGATTTCCTAATCCTAATCTACTATAAATGCAAGAACGGTCGAAGGTAAAAAACTGAAATGATTTCTCCATCTTTTCCAATCATCAAACCAACAAAATAACCCAAAATACTTACTTGTTCCGAAGATCAAAAACCCAAACTTCCTACCTACCTCAAGCTCTGGTTTGGGGATGAATCCCTTACTTCGATGCTCGATATGAGGCACGCAAGGGATCAAGCTTGAATCCGTGGTCTCGGCAATGGAACCAAAATGTGGGAGCTTTCGCTCAACTTCCAAGACCCACGGACCACTTATTGCTTCAAGCATTCCAAGCGAGCTCTCTTGGCTATCTCTCACCTAGCCAACACATCGTCGACCCTCTCAGGGTGTAGTGAGCTTACCTTGATGCTGAAACGAGTTGCCTCCTCCCTCACACAAGTCGATAGCTCCACGATCCTAGATGCTAGCTCAAGCATCCTCAAGTCTCCTCCATCTCCAAGCTCCATTCTCCATAGCCACATGCAAGGTAAGAGAAGGGAAGAGAAGAGAGAGAAAAAGAGAAGAGGAGATGGTGAAGAGCTTCACCCTCTTGATCCCTCACTCCCACACACTCATTCACTCCCTCACACTCCCTCCCTCAAGAACACACACACAAGCAAGAAGAAAAGAAGAAGAGAAGAAGAGATGACTCTTGTTAGCCACACACCAAAGCATAAGCTTTCATTCACTTTTTGAACTTTATGTATACAAACCCTAAAACCCCCATGGATGCTCATCTCTTGTTACATGGCCGGCCATTGTGGTGAGGTCCCTTTTTC
The DNA here is from genome assembly GCF_053477565.2 of Lygodium microphyllum. Taxonomy (NCBI): domain Eukaryota; kingdom Viridiplantae; phylum Streptophyta; class Polypodiopsida; order Schizaeales; family Lygodiaceae; genus Lygodium; species Lygodium microphyllum. The sequence goes on from NC_141149.1 coordinate 132,713,635, forward strand.
TAATTCCCTCTTCTTGCTTCATGCCCTAAGCCTATACCCGTTTATTCTTCTACAAATGGCACAGGAGGGAGCTTGGCACTCTTTTACAAGAGCTTTTAGAGTTTTTGAGGTGCCTTTCCTTTAAAATTGCTCTTTTTGCCTCAGTTTAGTTTTCGAGGCCGCCTCTACGCCTTTGCTCTCTTTCTGTTCTTTTTGCATTTTTTCCTTTATTTTTCCGCCATTTCGATTTGAGGTTAACAAAAGGTCTCCACTTTTCATCAGCGTAAGCCTTCATAACATCTTGTGCCTTCCGAAAGTTTTCCTTGCATTGATGCAAAAGAGCTTCCATTTTCTCAACTTCAGCCTTGGCTTGTGGATTCAGGTCTTCATGAAAAAGGGCTGAAGGTATTTGCACTTTGTATCCATAAAGCGCTTCAAATGGTGACATGCCAATGCTCATATGATGAGTATTATTATAACATAATTCAGCAAGATGTAACCAATGATCTCACAAAGCTTGAGTGTCATGGCAAAAATGACGAAGATAAACTTCTAATCGTTTATTGACACGCTTCGTTTGGCCATCAGTTTGGGGATGATATGCCATGCTAGGAGTCAAAATTGTTCCCATAGAAGTGAATAAACTCCTCCAAAAGCTTCCCATGAACTTAGTATCACGATCGGATACTATCTTCAACAACATACCATGAAGCTTAAAAACACATTCCATGAACTGTTCAGCTACTTGCTTTGCTGTAAATTGAGCCTTGGTAGGGATAAAATGAGCTGATTTAGTCAACCAGTCCACCACCACATAAACGATATTCCACCCATGGTTTGTTGTAGGTAAGCCCACAATAAAATCCATTGTAATATCAGTCCACTTGCCTTGAGGAATAGGAAGTGACTAAAGTAATCCACCGGGTAGAAGAGAGGAATCTTTATTTTGTTGACACAGAAGACACTGCATAACATAATCCTTAACATCTCTCCTAATGCCCTTCCAATAAAAACTCATATGGATATTGTCAAATGTTTTGAACAACCCATGGTGTCCCGCTAAGGGTGAAGAGTGCATCTCATGCAAGATATGGTCTTTGAAAGAAGATTGTGGTGTCAAGAATACTCTACCACGATACTATAAAAGACCATTGTGCCATTTGAAATTTGGATACTCTTCTCCTTTGCCTTGCTGAAATTCGTTCATCATCTTTGATGCTTGCTCATCAAGCAAATACTCCTCTTGGATATCATGGATCCAATCCTTATGCACGGTTGAAATGGTGGAAATAGAACATGCCCACATTCTTGATAAGTCATCTGCCACCACATTGTCTTTTCCAGCCATATAAGATATTTTGATGTCATATCCTTGAAGAGTAGCTAACTATCTTCGTTGCTTGAGAGGTAAATTTGGTTGTGAAAGAGAATATTTCAGCACACGATGATCACTTTTGACTTCGAAATGGCTGCCATAAATGTAATGATGATACTTTTTGATAGCATACAATATTGCTAACATCTCTTGCTCATAAACATGTAACTGACACTCCTTATCATCAAGCTTTCGGCTCTCATAAGTTATGACTCTATGATCTTGACATAAAATAATTCCAATTCCTCTTCCACTAGCATTCACACATATGATAAATTCCTTTGAGAAATCAAGACATACAAGGATGGGTGTTGAAATTAGAAGAGATTTCAGCTCACTGAAACTTTGATCGACGATGGAGTCCCAAAAGAAAGCTTCTTTTTTTAGCCTATCCGTCAATAGAACCACCACATGAGCATAATTCTTGATGAACCTTCTATAGAAGGATGACAATCCAAGGAATCCTCTCAAAGACACTACAAGATATAGGCCTTATACCGATGTTAAAAGCGACGAAAATGTAAATAATAAAATTTGCCCCCATCGTCGCAAAAAACGTTGTTATTGGTGACCCCATAGATCAGCGTCAGTATCAGTGTCGGTATCAAGACGCTGATACCGATGCCAATAATGATGTTGATACCGACGCTTTGCGACGCTAATAACAACACCAATAACGAAGCGTGCAGTAAATTTGCGACACTAATAGCGATGGTAATAGGGGAAAAAAAAAATTGTGGCAGCACATATAGCACTGTGTGCTTTATTTGGGCCATACAAAATAGTTTTTACACTGTGTACAATGCTCGTGTAAACAACTGTAGCCTCCTCCCTCAGTCGGCGCCAGTCGTCCGCGTCTAGCCACTCGAGCTTTACAGCCCCACTCTTGAGTGCCTTGCGTGCGTCCGATCTTCTGTGTGACATATATGCATGCATGCAGTCCATCATCCAGCCCGTAGAAAATCTATCTACTAAGGCTAGAATTGGAAACTCTTCATGCAAGAATGCTACTATGTAGTCCTTGCTCCCCTCCGGTATGTTTTCCCAATTATCTAAGACATTGTGCCGAAAAACTTGTTGGCACAACTCTCTCATGCGAGCCATCACCCTCCTCCCCTCATCGTTCATGATGATGGCTCCTGACCTATCATCGACAAGATAGGCATATCCCCCTAGGGTATGCCTAAGATGGGTCCTCTCCCACCTGCGTCCACGCTCCTAGGCATATCCAGGAGACCCATGTGCATCCGATGTACCGACCGAGGTAATATCTATCGAAGTGGCACCCATAGGGGTGCCACCTACAGATAGCCAAGAAAAAGCCGGAGTAACTGGAGTAGACGTCCCCACAGGTGTGACAAATCCTGGAGGTGACGCAACTCCAACAGAATGACGAGACAGAGACACCGTGTCCATGCCTCCACAGCATCCACCTGAGCCACGCTCCCTGGAACCGCCATAAGAGCGAGGAGTCGCGCATATATCCCGTGCCGACCGCGAGCTCATTGCCTCCGTATCTCTACAGCATCCCCCTAACCCTGAAGCACTCCCTCCCTCTGGCCCAAGTTTGGAGTGTCGACCTCGTCTGCTCGAAGCTGAAGCATCCGATCGCGCCGATGTAGATCTAGCAGAGCGGCCTGACGATGTCTGAGATAGCTCCTAGTCTGTCATGTCTCTGAATCTCCGATATGATCTGGAGACATATGCGTGAAGATATCCTGCAACTCCTCATCGCTCATCCCTCGACTCATCCTGAAAATGTCACATGCACAGACAAAAAATGATGTTAGTATAATCTATGTACCCTTATAAGCGATTCGTCAATGAATTGAGTAAGTGGATGCTCTAAGTATGAAGTATCCTATGGTCCCATGTCAATCTCCTGACACAACTCTTCATACACTAGAAGGTCGATAGACATGTCCTGGGCAAGGCAAAAGGATCGTCCACCTCAGAAAGAAAGAAAGAGAGACAGAGGTTGGAGGCAGAGGGAACAAGGAAAGAAAACGGAACAATTCGTGTGTGTGTGTGTCAATATCGACCCCTCTATTTGCATATTGTCCTCATCTATGCTCGGAACATTGCTTTGATCATATACTCTTGCACGACGACTACAACGATCACGACCACCATGACTACAACTATGACTACGACTACAACGATCATAAACCACGACTACGATGGCCACAACCATGACCACGACTACGATGACCATGACCATGACTATGACCAACACGACCACGACCACAACCACGACCACGACTACGACCACGACCATGACCATGACCATGACCATGACCACGACCACCACGACCACGACTATGACTATGACTATGACTATGACTATGACTATGACTATGACTATGACTATGACTATGACTATGACTACGATCACGACTACGACCACGACTACGACTAGGACCACGACCACGACCACGACCATGACCACGACCACGACTATGACTACGACTACGACTACGACTACCACGACCACGACCACGACCACCACGACTACGATCATGACCACAACCACGACCACAACCACCACGACAACGATCATGACCACGACCACGACCACGACCACAACTACGACTACGACTATGACCATGACTACGACTACAACTACGACCATGACCACGACCACGACTACGTCTACGACTAGGACTATGCCTACGACTACTTATATAGAGAAGAAGAGAGAGACAAGAGTTAGTGAGAGAGTAAAGTTAGAGAAAAAGAGGAGAGAAGTGAGAGAGGTATAAATAGAAAGAGAGATAGAGAGAGAAAAGAGATAGGGGGAGATAGAAGGATTTAGAGAGAGTATAGGAAGAGAGAAAGAGGGAAGATTGAAGGAGAGAGAAGGGTTGAGAGAAGAGAGAGGAGAAAGAGAGAGAGATCCGACTAGAGCATTTGACACCCATAGTCAACACACCATGGAAAACACAAGCACAAATTGACATTGAATTATGGCAAGAAAATCCACCACAAAACAATAGTTATAATACTCGAGGTAGAATTTCAAAGTCTTCGTGATTTCAATCGGTCATGGATGCCATACTATGGGTAGGTTGCACTCACTAAGAATAGAATTGGCGATTCACCTCATCTTCTCTCCATCATCAATAGAATTCTCCTTTACCATTTACAACTCACCCACCTTCTCTCCACACTATTGCACACTACAATCTCTATGAGGCCATGAGATTGGGATCTCCACATATACCAAAGCATGATTTCTAGCTTGATGGTTGCATATATACTACTACTACTCATGGAATAAACCTTAAAATAGTTATTATGCTCAAATATATGCTTGTTAGAGCAGAAATTTGTTCCTAAGACTATTCTAAGGAAGAAAGAGCGTTAATGATAAAAGAGTGTCCTTCTTTGCAAGTGATTTTATATTATATTTTTTAATTAAAATTGATAGTTGAATATGAGTTTTCTAAGAGATCTTGTGGTGATGTTGTTTTAGTTTTGCGAAGCATATGAATGATGCTGTTTTAGTTTTTTGTATTTGTCTTTCTAAGAAGAGATTGATTTTTATGGAATATCCAAAGTTATTTTTGGATTTACGTTATGAAAAATGAATGTTTTTCTAACTGATAGGCTGATTGCCTTCATTGTATACTTGCATGTTGGAGGCTAGGACAAGCCCCATATATGAGAGGTCTCTTTGTAGGAAGAACATTATGCTAGGAGGCGCAAGTGTGCTAGGGTTCTCTAGCCATATATCCCTTAGGTTTGTTGAGGATCGGCCTAACCCCTATGAGCCTAGGATGAGCTTATTGTAAGGTCTTATTTCTTTTTCTCTCTTTCTCTCCCTCTCTCATTTCCTCTCCCTCCCTCGCCCTCACCCTCTCTTTCTCTCTTTCCCTATTAGGTTTAATGATTTTTCTCTCTTTTTCTCTCTCCTCTCCCTCTCTCATTTCCTTTTCTCTCTTTCTCTCCCTCTCTCATGTCCTCTCCATCCCTCACCCTCACCCTCTCTTTCTCTCTTTCCCTATTACGTTTAATGATTTTTCTGTCTTTTTCTCTCTCCTGTCTCTCATTTCTTTTTCTCTCTCCTCTCCCTCTCTCATTTCCTTTTCTCTCTTCCTCTCCCTCTCTCATTTCCTCTCCCTCCCTCACTCTCTCCCTCTCCCTCTCTTTCTCTCTTTCCCTATTATGTTTAACATCTTTTCTCTCTTTTTCTCTCTCCTCTCATTCTCTCTTTTTTCTCTCTCCTCTCCCTCTCTCATTTCCTTTTGCTCTCTTCCTCTCCCTCTCTCATTTCTTCTCCCTCCCTCTCCCTCCCCCTCTCTTTCTCTCTCTCTCCCTCTCCCTCTCCCTCCCTCTTCCTTTCCCATTTCCTCCCCCTCTCCCTCTCCCTCTCTTTCTCTCTCTCTCTCTCTCTCTCCCTCTCCCTCTCTCATTTCCTCCCCCTCCCTCTCCCTCTCCCTCTCTCATTTCCTCTCCCTCCCTCTCCCTCTCCCTCTCTTTCTCTCTCATTTCCTCTCCCTCTCTCAATATACACAAATTATACAAAAAACAAGTAAAAGAGAGAGAGAATGTACTCACCGTAAAGACTCGAAGAAGGGTTTGGCGGCTCCTCTTTGCGACAGCGGCTCCTATTCGCCCTCCGTACACCTCCTCCTCTTCTTCGCGAACGGCGACAGCAGCGGCGGTGGCGGTGAGAAGCCTTCTTTCTCTCTTTCTCTCCTCTCAGCAAGACGGTCACTCTCCCTCTCGCTCTCTTTCGTGAATGCGCGAAATGTAACGTGCTCAGGTTTCAGCCCACATTTTTTTTCTCTAGGTACCATCGTTAATAGCGACGCCACTATTTGTCATCGCTAATCGGCGTCGCTATGGCCTGATATCCTTGTAGTGAGAGGTTGCATTCATAGGAGTAGGCCATTCTTTGGCACATTTTACCTTATTGGGGTCCACTGTAATCCTTTGTTCTCCCACAACATGACCTAAGTATTTAACTTCATCTTCCATGAAAGAACACTTCGTCATCTTGGCAAAGAGTGTGTGTCTTCGTAAAGTATCAAAGACCTCTCTCATATGCTTCAAATGCTCATCCTTGGATTTACTATAGATTCGGATATCATTAAAAAAAACAATAATTATTTTGAACAAGAAGGGCTGCAATATTTTATTCATAAGGGCTTGGAAAGTAGCAGGTGCATTGAAAAGTCCAAATGGCATAACCAAGGAGTGATATAACCCTCTTTCAGTTCTAAAGGTTGTTTTGAACTCATCTCCTTCCTTCATTCGAATTTGATGATAACCCAATCGAATATCTATTTTGGTGAAGACCTTTGTATCTTTAATCTCATCCAGAAGATCATCAATTCGGGGAATAGGATACCTACTCTTGACTGTTGACTTGTTCAAATCCTGATAATCAATACACATGCACAATGATCCATCCTTCTTTTTGACTAAGAGCATAGGAGAGGCAAACGGTGATTGACTTTGTTGAATTAAACCCATTGCAGCAATTCCTTGACTTGATGCTCTACTTCTTCCCTTTCAAACTCGAACAAGCGATAGGGAGGTTTGTTGATGGGTTTTGTATTGGGCAACAAGTCAATAGGATGGTCAACCTCTCGCTTTGGAGGTAAGGATGATGGTAGCTAAAATAAATCCTTGTACTCCTCCAATAGCTCTTCTGATCTTGGATCCCTTTCCTTTGAAGGAGAAGATGGCTGATTTGTTGATTGACCTTCATCTACTTTCGCAAGTAAAAGAGTGAAGATGCATAATTTTGCATTGATTTCTTTTCGCAACTTCTTCATGGAAATGAGTTCTATTTGTTTGTGGTCTATGCCTTTTAGCTCTATGTGATGTCCTTGCCAATTAAATTCCATTAGCATTTGTTCCAAGTCCAAGGTAAATTTGCCAAGTGTTTTCAGCCAATTACAACCAATGACAATGTCAATAGGCCCCATATCCAAAGTGATCAAATCCACTTTTATTGTATAAGAGGGTGATAACTCAATTGAGGTACATAGACACACTTCTTTACTAGACTCATATGCACCATTAGAAACTTGTATCGGCAAGGAAGAATCCATATCAATGGGTAGCAACTTCAGCCCATTCAAAGATTTGGTGTTGACGAAGCTATGAGTGTTGCCCGTATCCACTAGAATATGTGCAACCTTGCCATTAATGAAATCGCATATTGTTATTCTACCCTATGGCTTATTAAAGTTTTGTGTTAGCCACATTATCGTTGTACTTTTTGGACATCCAATCAATGATTATTTGTTTTTGGCAACATGTTTACAATGTATCAAATGATGTATAGTCTTTCAAATTTAATAGTATGATTGAATTTCAATGCAATGTGGTAGAATATTGTTCTCAATCTATGTGATTAAAAGGGTAGTAGGGTTGCTTGCAACCTTTCCATTCTTTTTTTTAGTTGCAATTGTTGCTATTAATGTCACAAATTTAGTGATGATTTTATGATGACGATTTTATTGATGTTTTTAGTGATGACGGGGGGAATTTGTCCATAGACAAAACATTGGTATAGGCCCTATATGTTGTTCTAGTGATAACATGGTGGAGAGAGAGAGAGAGAGAGAGAGAGAGAGAGAGAGAGAGAGAGAGAGAGAGAGAGAGAGAATTAATGCAACACACATTGAAGCAATCCAATATTAAAATAATGGAAGAAAAACATAACATTGTACATACCATAACATTGCAATAGGCACAAAAAATTAATCATCCACATTAACATCCAACATTAATACAAAAATAATCAATCTAAAATATCTCATAGAAAGCAATAAGATCCTACATATGTTTTTGTGATACTATTTTGGTCTAAATAGCATTAATGTCTCAACTCTTATAAGATGCTTCATGTTTGAAAGACCTAGATGCTGTTACTTTAAATCATTTGTAATTATTAAAGTATTTCATCATTTACATGGTTTAAAAAATATTACACTCTTAAGCTACCACATCTATTATGTAGTCTATCTATTGATTCTTCATATAAGTGGATTTCAAGCATATATATGCTTGATGTATGATGGCAAAGACATAGGTGCTTAAGAATTACTATGTAGATGTGCATTCATATGCATGAACGTTGGTATGAGTACATACATGCAAGTATGTATATGTAAGCATTTCTATTACATATTTATGGAAGATGAGTGTTTTGGTACACAATAGTAGAGCATCAATGTGAAGATGCTCCCCCCACATCAAGAAAGCAATTATTATCAAAATGATGTTTTCAACATCAATACACAAAGCTGGAGATCATAATTAAGACAACATATTAAAGACTTGATGTAATACAAAAAATATATTAATCCATCCATATAACCATAATAATATATAACATATAACATATGAACATCATACTTCATATAGCATATTAACATACTTCTTTCAACATAAATAAACAATGCTAGAAATCTTACTTCATGTGGTGTATATGATACACATATGGTAATAAGGCCAAAAGATTAATCTCTTCACTATAGACATCTAATATACTATATATATGTACACACACGCACACGCACATGCACACGCACACGCACACGCACACGCACACACACACACATTTACTGGTTGAGGTGTCTCTCTTTGAACAAAAGCTATCTTCGTCTATCTTGATTGCACAATTCTCTCCCTCAACTTGATTGGTGGGGGATTCCATGGTGTGGATTATCCCTTGATCTTCATGTCACTAATCTATACATGTATTTGTAGGGTAACACCAGACTATAAATATGTTATAGGCTTTTGCTCTTCTTCCATTAGGCTCCTGTTCTTCTTCCACTTAGACTTCCTTCCTTTTGTGCTATGTACTTTGATTGGGACTTCATCAAGATCGTAGACATCTATTACAAAGAAATGGGAATGGTGCCCTCTTCATCAAGCTCTCATGTTTGGATTTGAAAACTATTAAATATTTGTTATGTATTTGCCATTTACGATCCTTGATTGAAGAAATTGCATATGTGAAGTTTTTTGCATTGTATAGCTAGAAGTGAGCAGTAGTACCAACCTTGGGCATGATGCATGTCTTAGATGATTAGTAAATACATATTATAAATGCTAAAAGTATTGATGTGTCTGGCCTTCTTAATCTACCTTGATCAATACACACACTATCTTACCATGAGACACATACTAATGCATGCTTATTTTTTGTGGCTAAAACTCTAGACTAAAATTGGTCATATCATATAGTAATGCATGCCTATTTTTAGTGGCTTACATTATGAGGCTATTGCTAGAATTCTAAATATTGCTAGCATGGTAGTCATCAAGGTTATCTATAAGGGACATGTTGCGCATGTAATATCATGAAACAATAGTAATTTTTGTTGCATGCATAATCATTTATGTTGTTTAAATTAGGAGCAATCCATGTTATGAATAAGACCATGAACTGAGTTTGGGACTACCAATAGACACTAATAGTAAATAGGGCAACCACCTATAGGACACTTGTTATTATAGAACTCTTACAGAAAAGGGTTAAGATCTGGTCATGAGGTAGTCATATTGGTCAATTTTCTACATATCGTAGCAACAATTATTGTTGCTTGCATTATTATCTGTATTGCTTAAACTAATATACTTAATGATTATTTAATAGCAGGTCTATCTAAGCTTCAATAATAGGTTGTATTATTTCTTAAGCTCATTAGGGTCCTATGTACATATGCTTATGGCAATTACTACTGTATTTCTGCTCCCTTGATTGAAAATTTTATACTAAGGTATGATTGGTAAAATGTGGCATATGGAAAATGAAATCAACCTCATATTTTACATATACTCTTGCATTACCAGTGTGGCATCACTGATTGGCATCATAGGATATATTAATTGGGTTCTCTAAACTATTGAAGCATAGAAATGTCCTTTCGCATGCATAATCATCATTGTTGCTTAAAATAGCTACAGTCCATGTTATGAGTAAGACCATGAACTAAGTCTAGGGCTACCAATAGGCAGTACTTGTGGTAAACATGGCTACATGTAGGACACTTGTTGTTGCTGCTGCTAATATTGTTTAAGACCTTGTCATGAGCTAACCATATTGGTCATTTGTCTACTTGTAGTAGCAGTAATTACTATTAGTTGCATTATTATCTATGTTGCTTAAATTAGTATAGTTAATGATTGCTTAATAAGCAAGTCAATTGATGCTTTATCAATAGTTTGTATTACTGCTTAAGCTCATTGGGGTCATATGTACATATGCAAATGATCATTAATATTTGGGCTGCAATTCACTAATGGGGTACATCACAAGGGATGGAGGTTTTACTCTACACAACTAGGTAATGACACCCTACTGACTAATGCATACAAAAATAGAAAAGGAATACATTTATATTATTGCCTCCATGCCAAGTGTAGTGGAGTGAGCATTTAGACACTTGAGACAATGTTGGAGATTCTTACATGGAAAGATTTCAAGGCCATGCCCCAAGTTTTTGCCAAAATGCATAGTCATGTGTTGTGCATAAATGATATTTGCACTGAGGGGGATGAGATTTAAATGAGGTTGGGTTTCCTTTGTGGCAACTTATGAGATTCTAGTGAGCCAATAGTTTGAAAAGAGCACTCTTTTTGACTTGTTTAGTGGGTTTTTAGTTTGTGAGCTACACCCTTCTCCATATTTGGCAAACAAAATCATGGGGGGCAATATATCTAAATTTCAATTAAGAATGTTATTGTAAGAGTTTGAATCAACTCCAATAGTATTTTTTGAAGTGTTTTGCTCAACGGTATTTTTAAAGTCGTTTTGTTAAGTTTGGGCATCACTCCTTGATTGCCATAAGGCCCAATGGCAATATGGCAGTCTGGTTTTCGGCTTGTAAAATCGTAGAGCAAGAGGTAGTATAGATTTCCAAACTTTGTCTTATTCAAAAAATACTTAAGAGTTTGGAGAGCATGGTTTTAGGTTCGGGCTGAAGAATGGAGAGTTGATGGGTTAGGGGCCACCACGCTAGACCTTCAAATAATATATATAATATATACGTATATATTCCATATATATATATTCCATATATATATATATATATATATCACGCTATCCATGAGGTGATGTCATATTTGAAGTAAATATGATGACAATGAGTTGACGGATTGTAAAGAAACACATGATTCTTCCTCCTCTTCCATCTTCTGCATCGTCCTCGTTTCATCACCTAACGCGTCTCCTTCACTCGGCACAGTGCACCTGATCACTCGTAACAGTGTATATAGTGGCGGTGAGCTCAGAAGAGTGAAGGTCGAGAGGTATTGGTGGCGCATCTGCAGCGCAGAGAGAGAGAGAGAGAGAGATAGAGAGAGGCGGTGAGCTGAGGAGAGCGTGTTCGTGCGGATTCTGCAGCTCATTTGAGAGAGAGAGAGAGAGAGAGAGAGAGAGAGAGAGAGTGTGTGTGTGTGTGTGTGTGTGTGTGTGTGTGTGTGAGCTGAGGAGAGCGTGTTCGTGCGGATTCTGCAGCTCATTTGAGAGAGAGAGAGAGAGAGAGAGAGAGGGGCGGGGCGGGGCAATATGCTGCTAAGCTCAGTGCAGGAGTCGAGGCTACTGGCGCAGACATACCTGAAGGCGCAGCCGGCGGAGGTGCAGGTGCGAGCGAGGGAGTTCTTCCGGAGCCTGGACAAGGACGGGGACGGGTTCCTGAGGCAGGAGGACCTGCTAGGCTCAGGCGCTGTGGCGGAGGCTGTGGGCCTGACGTCGGAAGGCTCGGGCGGGGGGCCCGCCGGCCGGCTACGGGAGCTCTTCCACACTCTGGACGCGGACCGCAACGGCGTGCTGGACTTCCACGAGTGCATGACGCTGTACTACCTGCTGGCCGTCCGTCCCCGCTCCTGCGCCAGCTGCCGCGCCTGCATCCTCTCCCTCGGCTACACCTGCACCGCCTGCTGGCAGTCCCGTCCCTCCATCGACGCCACCTTCGACCTCTGCCGCCCTTGCTTCTCCTTCCGTTCCTTCTCCCACCACCATGACAGCTTCCTTGACGAGCATGAGATGTATAACTTGATGCTCTTCACGTCCTTCTACACCAACCAACGGGTATGCACGCACGCACGCATAGAGCGCCCCGGGGGGGGGGGCGGGGGGGGTGTTGTTGTTGTTGTTGTTGGCCGCCTTGGTACCTCACTAGAGCTTGAAGAGAGCGTAACGTCATTACATAGCGGGGTTGCCTTAGTACCTCACGAAGGCTTGAAGTAAGCGTAACGTCACTAAGGATACTATATGATAAGCATAACCTCATTATAAAGTATCTTTATTTATCATATCTTATGAGTCGGTCCACAATGATTTCGTCAAACATGCATGATGCCTTTAACAAAACGATTTCAAAAAAGCCTTAACAATGAGGATCTCCTTGACAATGGCATCTTTTGAGCATAAATGATTTCATAAAAAATGTTCGGTTGTCGTAGTTTAAAAGGCACTATTACACATCTTTGGTCACCTTTGTGATCATGTTGAAAGCACACCTCCTTTGTTAGAATAAATAACTTTTACATGTAGTAGCTTGCTGTGCTTTCAATCTTTTGTGCTCAGTATTGATAGAGAATAAAGAAAGTGTTGAGTGCAACTCACTTTTGCTCAATATTGATAGAAACTAAAGAACATGTTGAGTGCCATTGATTTGGTGTATTGTGTCACTGTAGGTTCAATGTAAAACATGCGGAGACTTTCATAACAAATATAGTCCAAGCTACTTAGTAAAAGAAGAAGGCGGCCACATGACACAAGACACAAAAGACCAAGATAGCTTTATATGTGAATGGTGTCTAACATGGCAATGTTCAAAATGTGGTGTTTTCTTCAAGGGACAAATGTGTAGTGCTAGACCAGGTCAATGGCTCGAAAAATCAAGATTTTGTCATCGATGTGGAGGCCAAAAGAAAACAAAGATTGACCTTGAAACATTGTTAGAGGTGTGTAACAAACAAAAGCAAAGCATATGAATTTGTTGCACTAATTCATCTACTCAAGTAGTTTTGGAATAGTCTATATATGCTCAAAGTCAAGATAATGCCATCACAGTTTTACATTTCAAATGTGTAGGATTTGAAGGCCAAGAACTTGGATAGGAGTTGTGACACTTGCAGAGTGAAGATCCAAAAAGGAACTTTGGCGTTTTCAAACTTTGTAAACTCTTCATCAAGTAAAAAGAAATCAACCTCAGAGAACATGAGCACAATTGGGATGTTGGATGTTATGAATAATGGATTTAAGTCTATTGAGATTGGTGGCAAACTTTGTAACACACTCGTGCAAAAGGATATGTGCCCATTGATGTGAGCTTGTAAACTTAAAACTTTGCACCATATAGTATCATAAATTAGGATATGTACATGCCCATCAATTTTATGCCTTTTTGGCTTGTTAAGGTTGTAAGGTTTGTGTATGATATTTGAACTTCCTTATTTCAATGTAAATAATGTCAGACAGGAAGTGAAAACTAGATTGAGTTTATGTTTTTACACATCACATGATGATGTTCATCTTGCTTTCTTTCATATCTCTTGCCTTGTCATTTAGATCTCTCTAACATATCAAGAAAAGGAGCATCTTGAGCTCTATTTGCTACAATATATTGATTATGCTCTTTATTTACAATGAGTGTTCTATAACTACAACATGACTAAGTATGTGGCACTACACACACCCACAAACAATGCAGGGCAACAATACACTATATGTCTCCTTATTCACATGCACTAAGATTTGGCGTTGTATGTCTCATAACATGCTATGCATGTCATGTATAAGATGGTGGGTAGAATTTGGCATTGCACCACCATACATGTCAATAATCGGCCTCAAGATCAAGTCACATGGAAGATGAAGGCTTGAGCTTACATAACTAAAGCTATGCACTCCCACATGCTAGTATAAGTACTCTTGCTTCTCTTGGGACAATGACTTCATGATAATATTTGCAACCTAATGCATACATGTGTTGCTTAGTACACCACATTTTTAGTTTGGTATCTCTATTGAGCACACTTTTAGAGGTATGGTTGAATGTCTTGTCATTATTCATGTCCTTTTTCTACAAGGTGAGGCTTGAAACCTGCATATGCTTCCATCAAAGTTATGTGTGATTTTGTATATGCAATTATGTCCAATCACATTCTTACCCTTAATAAAATCAACAATTGACCAAGCACCTCACTTCTCCAAAGCATTCAATTCCTTGTTCATGGAATATATCCACTGTAGGCATTCTACTACATCTTGAAATCTTTCTCTCGCTCCTTATCTCGTAAAACATTTGTCTTATGTGAATGGTGCACTACTATGAATCAGTCTTGAAACCTCTCTTTCTCCTTATCTTGTAAAACATTTGTCTTATGTGAATGGTGCACTACTATGAAGCCATTATAAGTCTCTAAACTAGGTACCTCACCTAAATAGATCAATGAAATAGTATACTTCCAACGAATCCTTTATGCTCAAAATTAGTAGTTCTTGATTTCACATTTGGGCTGCTAATATCATTACTTGTGGCTACACATTTAATGCTTCCTTGAGCATAAGAATATGATCTATTGTCAACTAGAAGCTATAAATGCATTTGATTTGTAGGAGTCTCATTGTGCACCATTAGAGTGGGTGTTGTGTGTTCATGATGTAAAATGCACACTATATTGCTTTTGCTAAAAAATATTTGTGGTTTTCATCCAAAAATGCTTTGCCAAATCTAGAACACGACCCTCCCTATAGCTATGATGTTAAACTAAGACTTTCCTTAAGTAGATTAACCATGAATATGAAGGGTCCCTTAAGTTTGTAGGACCACAAGTTTGAGTCCTTAGTGTAGCACACCAATCCTTGAGGATGAGAGCAAGCATCAATGGTTAATTGAAAAATTACAAGAATCACCATCACTATGACTATGATTTGATCAATGAATATTTTCTAAACAATGAGCCTTTGTTGAATCTCATAAGGCTGAATGTCAAAAGTCACACCACCAATTGTAAGTAATCTTCATTGGTGCTATATGTAAAGGGTAGGGGTTTAATACTTGGGTTGTCAATAGGTTCAATGGGTCTAAAATCTTGATTTAGACAAGTTATGATTACAAGCCTGATGAAAATCATTGAGATGATCAATCACTTGTCATGTTAATCATATGCTTGTGATGCTCGTTTGCCCAATTGTTAATCTCACCAAAGAAGGCTATAGAAGGATGAGGAAAAAATTCAAAGTTAAAGGGTTGGTCAAACATGAGCAAAGTAGTAGACATTTTGAAAGAAATAAAACTAATTTAAGCACAAAGGGTGCCAAAATGTGTGCCCACCAATTTTTTGGAAAACATTAGAGAAACTTAGGTATCAGAATTCCATAGGTAGAACATCTATTGTAGAAAATTAAATTTTATTCCATCCTACTACAACATGTATTTGTAAATAGTCACGCCATCAATTCTAAATAATCCTCATTAATGCTAAACACAAGGGGTAGGGTTCCAATACTTGAGTTGTTAATAGACTCAATGGGTCTCAAATTGTGACATACACAAGTCACAATATGAATCTAATGCAAATAATCAACATGATCAATCACTTCTTAAAATCATAATGTTAGTGATAATGCTTGTTTTCCCAATGTGTTAACCTCAACCAAAGAAGGCTTTAGAAGGGCAATTAAAAACTTCAAAGTTAAAGCATTGGTCAAATCATGACCAAAGGAGTCAAAATAGACCAGTTAGTAGACCCTTTGTAACGATTAAAGATAGCTTAAGCTTAAAGGGTGTTAAAATATGTGCCCAAACACTTGTAAGAAAATATCTAAAAACATTTTCAAGATGGCATATGTAGGACATCTACTTTAGACAATTAGATTTTTATTTCGTCTTACAAATTATATCAAGTAGTGAGAGTCATGTTTACTCTCTTGCAAATTGCAATATCTCCTAGAATCTTAGTCTTTTTCAATTTATATTCATGCATGTACAAAATGCGTGCAAGTCCTATAGATCCATAGGCAAGTCCATGTGTCATGAGAAAAGTTTGTGCCACAAATTGATGAGCCATGGTCATGTAAAAGTGAGAAGATTGGACTTGAGAGAGGCCAAGGATTAAGATTACACACCCAAGAAATCCTATGCATATAAGGCATTTACTTACTCACATCCCCTTAAGTTCCTCCACCTCAGATGATGAAGTGACAACATGTTTGCCCTTCTTTGCACCACTTGGCTATTGGCACTAGAGTGGCTTATCTTATTCTCTCAAGCATTCACATGGTACCTTGGGGCCATTCCAACAAGCACAATCATAAAGACATTTAAAAAAGAACTACATACAATCATTTTCTAGAAATCCTAATTCTCAAAATAACTTAATAACAATATATCAATGCTACTAAAAAACTTGGACTCCTTAGCTAGGGATGGAAGGTTAAGGCTCCTTTATTGTTGGTTTCCACGGTGATCTTGTCAGTGAAATGATATCTTCTTCATGCATGGGTCTTGCATGTCCCCTCCTTTTGGGAGTGTACTCCTTCACCATATAATAGCAAATATTAAGTGAAAAATTCAAGATAACACCAATTAAAGAAGAGAAAAAATAGAGACCAAGAGTACACAACATTGTCATTGGGTACAATCTCCCCCTTGCATAAATGAGCACCTCCTCCATGCATGTATTTATGGAATTATATTAACTTTTTTAGATAAAAAATGATTGAAAAGCATCCCACTTTTTGGGCTTCTTGTATTTTTTACATCAACACCATGCTTTTGTCTAATAATATCTAATTCCTATTAAATAGATATATTCTAAGGTTTACAAAAATAACAATCTAGTTCTTTAGACCTAACACAAAGGTTACATCTAAATAAATAAATTGTGTATGCATATACAATATTATCTCTACACTAGAGAGCACTTAAAAATACAATAAATCCTTGCAATGAAGCATCCAAAAATGATTAATTCATGCATATTGAATTGTATTCCACTCTGATTACTTAATCTACATAACTCCAATCAATAATTTACTCATCACGAGACAAAACATAGTAGTTCCTTGCCTAATCTATCTACCAGGCATAATGCAACTAGTGTTACATGCATGCACACATGGAACAACATGTCACAAATCATGCGGCAAATAAACAATGAAAATGTATAAAAATAAGTAAATAAAAATAATCTTATTTTCATAGCACTTATCATAACATTGCATGGGAGTTAAAAAATATAACTATATTTAATTCATAAATAAATAAAATTACACAGATGATCAACCACACCCTAGTGCTATCTCATGCACTTAATTTGCTTTATATCAATGAGGTAATCCAAATATCAATATAGTGCCTCATGTGGCAAATTTGAATCTTTATATATCTTATGAAAACAAGGCATTCATCTATTTTCACAAAACACTACATCATGTAGTGAATCTACGTTGATCCAACGTTAATGTGATTATGTGTAGCATTGACAGATTTAGCAATGATTTTTGAATCCACTAGGAGTCTTCAAGAGAATGTTTTTTATATTGAACTAGATGACTATAGTATTGATTACTAGTTCTATTGGTGGTTTGCTTATGGTCAAGGAGAAATTCAAATACTAGCATTTTTGTATCTCCTTCTAACAATGATGGGTCTTCTACAACTAGAGTTACTGGCTTGATTCCTTTAAAAGGTTTTAGCACTATTATGAAATGAATTGTGAGTTTACCAATGAGGAGAAATGGTCAATCTAAATGCTTTGTCATTGATCTTAAACAATATGGAATGGTCCATAATATCTTGGGACTAGTTTAATTTTAGGATGTCTTTCAATGAATTTCAATCTCTTGTTTTCAATATGAAGTCAAACAAAATCATTTTCTTTGAACTTAATTGTCTTGCATTTCTTGTTTAGGGTTTAGGGTAACCATATCAATCACTTCTTCTAAAACTTTCTTGTGATCACTAGCTACAGTATTGGCAATAATTGAAACATCAATAGCTATAGTGGTCATAGGCACATGTGGTTTCTTGCCATATACATTTCAAAGGGTGATCTACCAATAGCAAAGTGTGGGGTGTTGTTGTAAGAAAACAAGATGATAGGTACCATCATGATAAGAAAGTATGACTTTTGGAAATATGTGATGAGAAAAGATGGTGCTAATGAATAGTTTAATAGCTTATGGTGTGATCAATGTCTTTTTACAAGGGATAAAGTAATCTAGTTCATAGAAATCTATCCATTATAGTCCATATCATAACATTGTGTATGGATGTTGTGGGAAGACCAATAATAAAGTCCATAGAGATGTGTTCCCTTGGTCTATAGATATAGGTCAAGGCATAAGTAATCCATATTATTTATCATGTTAATGTTTAATGCATTGGCAAACAATGCACTTAGACCCAAATTTAAAAATATCATGCTTAATTGTAGGTCAATAAAAATATTCCTTACATGTAGCTATAGTAGATGCCTTTATGTCTCATGTGGGGTGATGCATGTATTTCATTCATTGAAATGTTCCTAAATGGTGTAGTGACATACAAATTTATTTGATAATTTAAAAATCCATTTATATATGTATAGTGATTAAAAACATTGCTATTAGTATTCTAAAATCTATGCCATGCAATAGAAAAAAAATGAGAATCTAATGTATATGTAGGAATCATGGTATCAAAAGTTTGGATTTTAACAATAGAAATATGATTCAAATGTACAAGTTTAGTTTTATCAAAAACAAGTAGAGAATGTGTTTAAACAATTTTTATTAGGTCTACAACTCCCTACAATGTGTAGGTGCAAGTACTGTTAGTGTAGTAATACACAACAGTTAGGCGCAGATGCGCCTTTACCCCCAACAACCTCCCACTTAAAGGCAAATCTACCTCAGTGATGAGTAGTGAAAAGAAAAAATAAAAGACAATACAATATACACATAGATACAACAGGATGATGAAAGATTTTATCTCATCCAATGCCCATCAACCTCCTAGGGAGGAAAAATGCTCTATAGAGAGGCTTTTCCTGAGCAAGTCTGCAGGATTCTCATCAATTGAGATCTTGACAAGATCAACAAACTTGTCCTCAATGACCTCATGAATGAAGTGATACCTCACCTCAATGTGTTTCATCTTCACATGGAAGACCGGATTCTTGGCTCCAGATTCTTGCCTAACTGGATAGAACTCATAGAATCCGAATGTAGTGTAGAGATAGCATCTACAATACCAAGGTCAGCAACCAAACGACCGAACCAAATGGCCTCCTTGCAAGCCTTAGTGGTGGTTGCAACATACTTGGCCTTTGTAGTAGAAAGGGCTATGCATTTTTGCACCCTAGACATCCATGAAACAACACCTCCAGCAAAAGTGAACACATAGTAAGAAGTGGAATTCCTACTATCTGCATGACATTCATAGTCAGAGTCAGTGTATCCCATGACTCCTATATCATGGTTGCCATAACATATGCACATATCAGTAGTGCCCTTTATGTACCTCATGATACCCTTCACGACATCTCAATGCCTCTTGCCAGGTGTAGCCATATAACATACCACAACACCAATTGCAAATGCAATATCTGGACACAGGTGGCTATCATGGCATGCATAAGACTGCGGACTGCATATGCATAGGGAATCTCGACCATCTCAGCCCTCTACTCGTCCGTTTGTGGACAATCAGTAGGCTTCACATCTTGCATATGGAATCACTCAAGGACTTTATGGATATACTCCTATGATAGATAGAGTAGCCCCTGAGACCTGTCACGCATAATGCGCATACCAAGTATATGAGAGACATGTCCCATATCTTTCATCTCAAAGCTCTTCTTGAGATGAACCTTAAGAGCATCAAGCTCATCATGAGCTTTCCTTGCTAAAAGCATGTCATTCACATAGAGTACCAAAATCAATAATGAACCATTACAAGCTTTCTTCTGTACAAGCAAGCACGGGTCCATAGCACTGTGGTTGTAGCCCTGTGACTGCATGAATGCATAAAATTTGTGATGCCAATTCCTAGGTACCTACTGCAAGCCATAAAGACTCTTCCTCAATCTGCACACTAGGTGTTCCCTGCCAGGCTCTACAAAGCCCTTAGCCTGCTCCATATATATCTCATCATGCAAGTCTCCATGTAAGAAAGTCGTCTTGACATCCACAACTAATACAAGTCCAAGTCAAGCTATGTAGCCAAAGCCAAGACTAAGCGTAGGGTGGTCATCTTAACCACATGAGAGAAGACCTCATCAAAGTCAACACCATCCTCCTACTTAAAACCCTTTGCTACCAATTTGGCCTTGTATTCCTGCTTGGGGTGTCCAGGGATACTTTTCAACTTGTACACCCACTTGCAAGGCAAAGCCCTCTTTCCAACCAAATCCCACGTATGATTCTTATGCAATGATTCAATCTCAGACTGCATAGCCCTCTCCTAGGAGTGACTCTCACCCCTATGTATAGCCTCATCATAGGTGAGAGGCTCTCCTACATTTGTAACCAAGAAATAATTTATGGAGGGCTCATAATGGTCATGAGGATCATTAGGTCATCTATCTCTAGCAGAACACCTCAATGCAGGTTGTGATGCATGTCCAACATCCTATCTGACATCCTGGCCACTCGGGGAAGTTACTATATGTATATCCTCTACATCACTCTACATCACATGCATTCAAGGCCTATTTATAAATATCCTTATCTGTGACTTTTTCTTAAATAAAACATAACCCTTTTCTATTCAATCTATAAATAGCCCCTTTGTATTACACCCTTTTGTATGTAAAAAATGTATAAAAATGGTATTTTTAAAATATCTTATTTTGAACCCACGCGATGCACACATATATTCATGAGTAACGTACCCGAGCCTAGCCATGAAGATCGGCCACTCATGCAGGCTGTCTAGTTGACTGTGCAGGAGTAAGGGGCTCAACCTGAAAGATAACCCCACATATCTCAACAACTTTCTCAGACTACATATGCATTTTGTCCTCATGGAACACAACATCATGGCTATGGATCACTTTCTGTGCCGCTCGCAGATCCCAAAGGTGATATCCCATCTCACGTGCATCTCCATAGCCAAGAAAAATGCATTTCACACTTTTAGGATCCAACTTATTGCATTTGCCCTTGGGGACATGGCAAAAGGCCTCACATCCAAAGACAAACAAATGAGCATATGAGATAGGCTTTCTTGTCGATACCTCCTTTGCAACTTGGAAATCAATACCACTATAAGGTGACCTATCAATACCACTATAAGGTGACCTATTAATTAGAGTATAAAAACTTGGCCACACTTGCTGCTTTATTATCCTTTAATGCATGAGCTTCCACCCACTTTATAGCTGGAGGGGAGCTTCGAGCTTTACCCCAAGACCTACGGACCACTTATTGCTCAAGTGTTTCGAACCGAGCGGCCATGGCTACCTCTCACATAGCCGATGCGCAATGCCTACCTTACGGGTGTAGTGAGCTTACCTTGATGCTCGATTGAGTACCCTCCTCTTTCTTGCACACCGGTAGCTCCACGATCCTTGAGGCAAGCTCAAGCAACCTCAATCCCTCTCCCATGAGCTTCATCCTCCATAGCCACGCGGAGACAAGAGAAGAGAAAAGAGGAGGAGAAGATGAAGAGAGAAGATGGAGAGCTTCTTCTCCAAGATCCCTCACTCTCACACAATCACTCCCTCACTCCCTCACACTCTCTCAATCCCTCTCTCAAGCACAAGCAAGAAGGCAAGAAACAAGAGAGGAAAAAGAAGAGGCTTTGGCCGCCACACACAAGAATGAGCTTTCCATTCACTTTTCAACTTTATATACATGCCCTACTTTTCATGGGCAGTCATCCCCCTTTTTTACATGGCCGGCCATTAGCCTAGGCCTATTTCTCATTTCCCACCGTTCTAATCTATCCTATCCCCAACTAATGCATACAATTTGCACATGAATGAGCCTGGTGCTCTCTTACAAGGTTTTGGAAGTGTTTTCGCACTTAATGGTGCGCTTTTTATTATTTTACTCTCCTTGGGTGACTCTAAGACTTCTTGAGGGTCGTGCCCGTGCATTTAATTTTTTCCAGGGTCTGGTTGCCAGTTAAGGTGCCTTTTTCTTCTTTTCTTTTTTTCCATTTCCCGCTCCTCTGTGCTGCGGTAAACATTACCCCCCTCCTAGCCAAGTGCCAGTCCCATGGCACTGTGGTGAAAGGTAGTGGGATAGATGAAGCTGTCGTGAGGTGGACTGGTGAGTAGATGACACTGATGCTTGTGAATGAGAAGTGATGGGGTTTGATGACGATGATTAGGAGAGATTCCAGCGTGCTTTAGGCTCCATGAATATCTTAGGCATCTTTCACACTGTTGTGGCGCCCCTTTAGGTAGCCGGTTGTTCTTTGAGTATCTGAAACGCTTGAAGCAATAAGCAATCCCTTAGGAGGGTGGTATTGGAGGGATTTATTCTGGAAAAAACCCCCAAACGCTATTGGCCTTGAAAACCCGTGACTGTGGTTGAAGATCCTTGTCTTGGAGTAGAAGGTCTTTAGTTTTGAGTTGAAGGTCTTTAGGCTTGTGAAAGCAATAAGCGATCCGTAGATCTGAGGCATTGGGCAGGGATCGTTGGACGATGAGGTTCCAAGATCTATGCCAATGGAAAATCCATCACTGGGGTTTTCTTCTACTTGATTTGGTTCAGTTATGGCAGCCGTCAGTAGACGGATGTTTGGCCACATAAAGTGTGTGGAGCCCTTTAGAGCTTTGCAGGGAAGCTTCAAAGTTGTGGGAATGGAGTCATGTCCGACTGATGGAAAAATTCCTTGTCATTGAAGGATGTAGTGGACGATCTTCTTCAGCCAAGCAGCCCGTTCGGAAAACACGAACATAACCTGCAAGAAAAGTTGTGCACTTCCTAGGGGTGTGTCTGTCTCACTGTGTAGTGCATGGTGCCCGTGCCAGTGGAACTGGGAAATGGGTCTAACCTTGGGTAAGCCCTTGGCAATGTCCCACTCTTGAGGACCCAATTCGTGCGTCGTTGGAGGTGTGGTGCAAAACTTAGGGTGACAAGTCTAAAAGTCTTGCCCTTGATGTGCCCTAAGTGTGAAGTGGGGGAGGGGCTAGAGAGGACTCTAGATGCAGTGAGTGTGGTGCACAATAATAGTGAAGGAAGACTGCAAGCACATGTGAAGTGTCCTCCCTGTCAACCTGTTTAGTAGTAAATTCATCTTTCAGCTTTACTGTTTTTTTTTTTTTAAAGGAATGGGAGAGAGTACATTTGGCAAGGTATATGGCACCTATTTAGTCGCGGGGCGGTCGCAAGCATTGTGATAAGAATGCGTGACTTTGTAAGTATTCTTTAATAACGGCTTTAGCTCTCAGAGGAGTGGTGGACAAGAAGGGGTGAGTACACCTTGCAAAGCGGGTGTCGCTCATATTTTCTAAGAGCTGTAGACAGAAGGCAGGGAGAAGAGTAGCCCGCATCATCAACCTAGTCATGGCTCTACTATCTATTCCTAGGTTAATATCAAAGAAGAGTGGGGGTAGATGGGCTTCCTCTGCTACAGGTTTCTGGAGTAGCAAGAATTTGATAAGTCGGAGGTAATTACAAGTGGTCAAAAATGCTGGATCAGGGCAGGAAGAAAAGTCTACAAGGAAAAGGTTTATAGAGGGAAGTATATCCTCTACCCTAAACGCTAAGCACTCCTCAGGGCTTCTAGCATTTACATTATATATTTTCAGGAAGTCATAATCCCATGTAAATCTCTATCATAGTCCACTCCATGCCTACGGGGGTAGGGCATGTATATGGGAGTGAACTACAAAATGCGGTCCATGCATCAAAATTGGTGTCCCAAATCCGCCTTTGCCATTTTGGCTGTGCCTCGTAGCCTTGGACGGTTTTGGGAACCAGATTGGCCTTGTCTTCCCAGTACTCCTGTGGCTCTTGTCGCCACCTAGTCATTATCATGCTCCTTTCTTCCATCCATCTGTTTGCAAGTTCGTTAGCCAGATCTTTGATCTTGGCTACGACTCCTAGAGACAGGGCCCGGTCCAAAGAGCATGGGAAAGCAAACAAAAGCTCGAACGACCTCTTATGTAACTCTCGTTGACGCCAGATGACCAACTCCTGAGGCCAGTCTACAGGATGTGTATCATTCCTCAGTGGCATGGGCTCCTCAGAGAGTTGTCATGGAAGTGTGCGTGCTCGGCGTTGGGCCTCCTCAGCTAACTCTTGTCTCCTTCTCCTTGCTGCAACTATGTGCTCAGGTAGATGGGCATCTGCAGGCTCCTCCTGTGGGATATCGGGTTGAGGCGGACTCGGCATTCTTTGTGGCTCTTCATCATCATCTTGCTCGAGATCCAGACCCTCTTCAACATTCTGCTCAACCACAGGTGGAATGACTGGTGGTGGTGGTGGTGGTGGCTGCTCCTGCTCCTAAAAACCTAACTCCTTGAGCTCAGTAGTGGAAAGGCCCATATAGCGTAGGTAGTAGAATTGTTGCTCTTTAGTGATTCCTGTACTTGTTGGAAGCTCCCACTCTTGAAGACCGTATCTTAGAGCTCGAGTGGTTAGCTCCAACTTTCTTTTCACCTTTTCCACTGGATCATCGCCCTCAGCTTGCATCATGTGGAGCACCGTGTTGAGGAAGGCCTGCCGCTGGGTTTTAGTGGTTATTTCTGCAGCCTCAACCCTAGCTTCTGCGAGCATTCTTTCGCATTCTGCCACCGCCAAGCGTTCGGTTAAGTCCCTCACTTAACACATCTTGCAATCTTTGCACTTCATCCTGTAGCCGTTTTGCTTCACGTGCTGAGACTCCTGGCCCTTCACTCTTCAAGAATTCGATTTCTCTCATTAACCTGTTCTGTTCTTCCAGCTCCTGCCACGACTGGGGCTCCGTGGCATGTTTTCGTGGAACAGTGGCTTCGCCTTCCTAAACCCCCTAGTAGAGCATTTTCACTTGAGCGACCCTTTGCTGTAGATCACTGTATTGCTGCATTAGTAGCTTTAGGCTCCTTTGTTCTGCCACCAGGCTCTGCTCCTCGTCTTCCAGCCTTTGTCTAAGGCGGCTTTCATTGTCTTGGGCTTCCTTCATTTTTTCTGCTAGTTGGTCCTGCAGGGCCTTTATTTCTCTCTGTCTGTCGGCTTCCTGCCTTGAGACTTCTAGCCTAAGGGCCACTGACGTTTCTTTGTCTTTCTCTAGCTCCAGCAAGACCACTTTCTTCTCTTCTTTTGCCTTGTCCAATTGTGTCAGTAGCTCAGCCACATATGCGTCATAGTCAGTGTCGGGGCATGGGAGTATGGGGCGTGGTCGTCGATGCCTCCAGCCTTTGTCGTTTAGGGTCTTGCCGTGACTCTGCATCTACGGGCAGTGGGCCTTTTCAATCTGGTTTCTGGCACGATTTCGGCCACTTTGCTCACTAGCATCTGCATCATGGTCATGAGTTGTGCCGTGTCGAGGGGAGGTGTGGGTTGTGCAGTGGTTGCAGTCGTAGTTTCAGCCGCCGTTGTCGGCAAAAAGGAGGAAGGAAGTGGATGTAGTAGGGATTTGCCCTTGCCTACGACCACTGGAGCTGCTTCCACACTTGCACTGGCTTCAGCTTTATGGCGGGGGCTTACGGGTTCGAGTTCTCCACCCCCATGGGTCTCTTCCACAGATCTTCTTGTAGCTTCTGCCAATTCGGCCAGTTCCTTCAGTCGGTCGCTGCTCTTCGACTTCTTCTCCTGCCCGTCTTTTCCTGTCCTCTTCTGCCTTCTTCGACTCCTCTCTTATCCTTGCAACCTCCTCCTCCTCTTTCCTCCTCCTTTCTTCCTCAGCCCTCCTAGACTCTCTTTGAGCCCTCTTGATGTCAGCCCGTTCTTCTTTACTTAATTTCTCTTTCTTCTCCTTCTGTCTCCTGTCACTTTTGTTTTGTTCTTTGGGTTTGCTCGCTTGTATAGGCGGCACCACGTGTTCTCCCTTGTCACTTATTGTTCTTTCACTTGATTCCCCTCCTTCGTGGTGAGGTGGGCTTTGATGCGCAGCTTGCTCCTCCATGACGCCCGCATCCTTTATTGCTTCATCTATGATGGCTGTCAGAATACCACCGTATCTAATTGTAGCTGCCTTTGACGCAGGTTTCTTCCTTGCGGAGCGCGCGGTTGAGGCAGGAGATTCTCCTCCTGCTGGTGCTTCCGCCGGAGTGAGGAGGGCAGCTGAACTTTGAATGGTTTTCTATACGAACCCATTCCAGTCTATCTCGTCAGGGACTCCTACTGCGATGCTTTCCAATAGCGGGACCCCGATCCTGTTCATCAATGCATTGTACCGTTGGCCTGAGAAGAGGGTATGGATCATCTTCGCTTGTAATTTCACTGCTGGGTCCGAGATGTCAGCCAAGCTGATTCCATCCACGGTGTGCACCTCTTCTTTCTTTACCCCCAGCATGGCGTAGACATCCCGTCTCAGCCGTCTCTCTTTCTTGGGTACGAGCCCTAGGGCCTTTTCTATGATTGTTGCATTGAGGGGCACTTCGATTCTTCTTTCCTGCTCCCCTGTCCTTACTGTGACAGTGCCACAGCTCCTGCCCTTGTCGAAGTTCCTCAAGAAATCTGCACACATGCCGTAATCCATGGCCTGCCCCACCTTTTCCACATACTTGTGGAGGTGGCATCTGTCCACCAAGTCTTTGATCACAGGTTCCTCCAGGATGGCCTCATCCAGATTCAGTGTGTGCTTGAAAGTGAATTGATTGAATCCTCGTGTCTCGATGTGCTGATGCCGAATTTGGTCATCTCTTCTTCAGAGAATGGGAGTTTGCCCCCTTTGTCTTGTCCTACCATGGTGGTGACCTGTCAACACACCATGCCAACATTAATGCCTAACAACTGGCTTATTTCTAATCAAAACTCAGTTTGAGAGAAAAATGTATGCGCCCAAAATTGGCATACTTGCTTAGAGGCTTGAATTTTAGAAACCGGCCCACAGTAGCAATTGCTATTGTTTTCCCTTGCAGTATTCTTCCATAGAAACTTAATTAATTATAACAATCTGCTAGCTAGATAGCATAACTTTCATTTTTGCTCTGCTCTTTCTCACATTTGCTCGCTCCCCCCCTTCGTCGTGGATCTTTCAAAGAATCCTTCCTAGGATTAGCACCAGAAGGACGAGGTAACCGTTGTGTCGCATGGGTTGACTTACATGGCCAATAACCAATCATAGAAGCTTGGATTGTATTCGAGTTGGGCATGAGAATCAAGAGTAGATGGTTGGATGGAGACTTGGAAAATGTAGGTCAAGACATCGTGGAAGAGATCTCCAGTATTGAGGCGACTGGCAACATGTAATTCCTGTTCGGTGAGGAATTGGTCAATGTATGGGTGGGCGAGCACATGGTCGTCCAAATGCTAATTGCGAGTGATGGCCAAGACCCTAAACGAGATAGGTGCCACATAAGTGGGGTCATATTCGATGGTTTTAACTGCCCTGCGTTGCTCAGCATTGGTCATTATTCGGCAACCTTTTTTCTCCCATTGGATCCTTAGAGTAAACCACTGCTGCAAGAACATGGAAGGCGAGCTTGCCATCTGCATGAGCTCTTGCAACTCGTGTTTAGGAGCAGAACGAGGGGGCTTACAATACGAAGTGATAAGTCTTCTGAGGGCAGCTTGTTCCTTTGAGATTTCGTCGTTTGCTATCAGTTCGGCAGCAATTTACCTAGTTCTAGCCTCTCATAACTTCTAGCGAGTGTAGTGAAAGTTTCATCCAACATCTTAATGCAGGTTATTAAGTCATCCCCAGAAATCGCAGCAAGGTCCTTAGCCAAGGAGAGGAAAGGTCGTACCGCGTATGAAGGTTTAAGTCCCGCTGGTGGGGGTGATGCAACTGGGTTGGATAGTGGTGACTCCCTCATCGATGTTACGGGTTGGGCCTTGCACTCTGAAGCACTTTGAGGTGCTGTAGGAGGCTCCGGGGGCATGGGGTTGTGCTGGGTTCTGAGTGAGCAGTCATAGTGGTTTTTAAGTTCTCTGGATTAGGTAGGTTTAAGGCCTGTGGCATTTTCTTTGGTCAATAGATGAGCTGAGACTTACTAGCCATAGCCGGCCATGGCCTGCTGACTATGTTCTAAGCAACACTTGTGCAAGCCTCCCTCACTAGGGTGAGATTGCTTGTAGATGAGCTTCTTAGCTGGCCATTTTTAGGCACCCAAATCCAGGGGTTGCCCTCGTAGTATCCTTGTGCCCGCAAGAGATCTTTAGGAATCCATCGCGGCGTGGTTGTGTGTCTACGGCGGTAGCGCCTGGACTGCCTCTTAGGTCGGAACGGCTGATGATTTTGGCGGTTAGGATCGTGTTTGGGTAGTGTACCCAAATGTGGTTTCTACCGTTTTGGTACCCACATAAGCTTGGACTCCTTGGCCTTGCGAGCACTCTTGGTAGGTTTGGGCCTGGGGTCGAGAGCTTGGCACGAGGCCGTAGTTTCCTTCTGTTCAGACTTGGGCTGAAGCGTGGTCGTACGGGTTTCTACCGGTGGCTTCGTAATGGTGGAGGAATCAAGACAGCCCTTGCTGAAGGTCGTCACTATACGCACATTGCCGATAGCAAGATGTATGCGGTTTAGGTTGTAATCCACATTACAGTTTGTTTACTTCTTGAAAGTGCGACCCAATAGTGACACATTATCAGCTCCTTTAGTGTTAGGCAACACATGGAAGAAGGCTGGTAAACTTTCAGACTCGATGGAAATGACCACCTCGCACTTCCCTAGGAGTGAATAAGCAGTACCCCCAAATGGGGTTTAGTGGGCTGTAGTTTCGGTTGACCAATGCGTGTACAATGGTCATGCGTCAAGATGTTGTAGTCGGCACCTTCATCAATTAAGGCTTCAAAAGAATACACCGCTCCTGCTGCGACTGTGATTCGTAGATACGCCGGTGCCACTGCCTCTTCGTCCTGATCTGTAAGGTCAGTTACAGTATCTATGGGGGTTCTAGCATGGGTGGCTCATGTAATGGATGGGAAGGAGGATAGTACTTCTTTATGCGGCTGCCATTAAAAAGCCCTATTCCTTCATCGTCAAGTGTCTCCAACTCAACATTCCCGGTCCTACCAATCATGCATATTCTGAAAGGCCCTAGCCCCCAAAACTTCATCTTCTCTTTATGTCCTTTTACTGAGTATAGTAGAACAAGGTCCCCTTGTTCGAAGTCTCGCTGCTTGACATGCTTGTCAAACCACATCTTTCGTCGAGCCTTTTCACAAATCAGAGAGTGAGTGGCCAAGAGTCGGGTCTCCGTTAAGCGCTCTAGCTCCACCAAGCGGTTGGTCCAAGCCTCTCTTCCCTCCCAACGCTCCTGGACTGCTAGCCTCAAGCTAGGGATGAAGAATTCTAAGGGTAAAATGGCTTCAGTTCCGTACGTCAGCCTAAAAGGCGACTGTCCGACAGCCGTTTTATAAGTTGTGCAATAGGCCCATAAGGCCGCCATTAGCTTGTTGTCCCAGTCACTTCTTGAAGTAGACACGACTTTTGTAAGCACGTTGACTAAGATTTTATTTGTGGATTCGGCTTGGCCATTAGCCTAAGGGTAATAGGGAGAGTTCTTCCGATGAATTATTAGGAAGGTAGAGAGCAAGTGGGCAATCACTTCATTAATGAAGTGTGTGCCTTGGTCGCTTACAAGTTCAATTGGACAGCCAGACCGTGAAATGACCTGCTCCCACAAGAACTTTGCAGTGGTCCTAGCATCATTCTTCCTCGTGGCTCGTGCCTCTGCCCATTTCGTTAGATAGTCGGTCTACTACGATATAGCGAGCTTGGGAATATTGTGCCGCAAGACTGATAGGTCCAATAAAATCGATGCCCCATTTGTCAAAAGGTTGCCGAGCTATGACAAGGGTCAACTCCATCTTGTCCTTCCGTACAGGCACTTTGGTCCTTTGGCACTCATTGCAGTGCTTTGCAAATTTAACTGCATCGCGGAAGAGGGTGGGCCACCATAGCTGGGATTGTAGCACTTTTCGGGCTGTCGTGTCCCCGCTAAAGTGTCCTCCAGCGATTCCTCCTTTTGCTTGGTTCAATGCATCATGCATCTCGTGCTCACACACGCACTTGCGCAATAAACCATCTTGTCCCAACCTGTAGAGTTGACCAGCTATCAATTGGTATGGCTGATATTTCAAGATAAGTCTTTTCATCCTGGCCTTCTCAATGGGTCGCTCTGGTAGTCCATTTTCTAGCACTTCCACTATGTCATCGGCCCAATACAGCGTCAAATCAGCTTTAAATAGTTCTCGCTCACTAGACAGGTTAAAAAGATGGGCATCCGGCAAATCATCAGGCACGTCTTGTCCAGCGGCTTCTCCTGTGGGTATGCGGGACATGTGGTCAGCCATGTAATGCTGCTTTCCTTTGCGTACAACCACAGAGAAGTCAACTCCAGTAAGAGGAGTAACCATCTAGCTATGCGCCCCGTAGCGCAAGGCTTGTTCACAAGATACAGCAAGGCTTGATGGTCAACAAAGAAGACAAAGGGAGTGGCCAACAGGTAATGCCTAAATTTCTTTACCGTAAATACCATGGCCAACCCCTCCCTTTCTGTCGTGGAATAGTTCATCTCGGTCTCTGTGAGCTGCCTGCTGGCAAAACTCACCTGGTAATCCAAGTTATGTTCACCAGGCTGGCAAAGCACGGCTCCAATAGCGAACTTAGAGGCGTCTATGTGTACATGAAACGTTATGTTCCAGTCTGGGGCTCGTAGGATTGGTGCAGTCATAAGAGCCTTTTTCAACTCCTCATATGCGCGCTGGCAT
Source organism: Lygodium microphyllum (assembly GCF_053477565.2). Lineage (NCBI taxonomy): Eukaryota > Viridiplantae > Streptophyta > Polypodiopsida > Schizaeales > Lygodiaceae > Lygodium > Lygodium microphyllum. Next base: position 132,744,768 of record NC_141149.1, read on the forward strand.
TCCTCCGTCCACTCAAACACTATCAATAGCTTGTACAATGGTCTAGCTATTAGTGCGTAATTTAGTACAAAGCGTTGATAATATCCAGTGTGTCCCAAGAAGCACTGAACTCCCTTGTAGTTATCAAGTGGCGGTAAGTCAACAATGACTCTAACTTTGGAAAAGTCAGTAGCAATGCCGTTCCTTGACACTACGTGCCCTAAGATGCATCCATGTTTCACACAGAACTGGCACTTTAAGGGGTTCAACGAGAGGTGGTATAGCCTACACCTTTCAAAAACAGCTCTCAATTTCTCCAAGTGTTCGGCCCAACTAGAGTGTAAACATAAGTCATCTACAAACACTTCCAGTTCGCGCCTAAGCATGTCCTTAAAAATAGTTCACATTAGGCGTTGGAAAGTTGCAAGTGCATTCATTAGCCCAAAAGGCATGATAATGTAGGTGAACACGCCCCATTCCGTGGCAAAGGCAGTCTTGTGCCTATCGTCGGGGTGCACTTGCACTTGATTATAGCCCGAGAAACCATCCAAAAAACTGTAGGCTTCCTTTCCTGCTACCCTCTCAAGCATGTGCTCGGTGTAAGGTAAAGGATAGTTATCCCTCTTCGTAGCGACATTCACTTTTTTGTAGTTCACGAACACTCGGATTTTTCCATTCTTTTTCATGACAATTATGATAGGTGATACCCAGTCTGTGTGCTCGATCTCATATATGAATCCTGCCCTCATGAGCTTATCAATCTCCTCTTTTACTGCATGGGCGTGCTTGGGATTCATGGGGTAAGGTTGTTATTTCGTTGGCACTACATCTGGGACCATTGGGATGTTATGAGTCACGACCCTAGGGTCGACTCCCTTAAGTTTGTCCAATGTCTAGGCAAATACGTCAATGTACTCTTGCAGGAGCGCAACGAGTTTGGTCTCTTCATCCTCCACCAAGTCATCTACAACGAACACCGGTCTTGGTTTTTCACCTTCCCCAGCCAAGTTAACCTCTTTGACTTTGGCGGGTCCCTCGATCTGTTCACTAGTCTGACCTTGTCTTTTTGCACCTAACAGAATCACCACTCTGTCACCCTTTTTAAATTTTGTAAACCGTTTGGGCAGATCCTGTGGTTTCTTCTGCCTTTCCGCTTCTGAGTCCCTTGCTTGCTTTCTGGCCTCCTCTTTTAGCCTCCTGTGCCTCAGGTGGGCTGGCAAGTCTCCCTTGGTGCGTTTGACCTTAGAGGGTTGCGGTATCTCGGGATCACTCTCGGTGCTAACTTCCGTCTTGAGCACTAGGATTACCCATGGTTGTGCTACTCCGGCTTGCTCGTAATCCACGGCTCCTATGCGTTCTGGCCAAGATCTGTCACACTCCATTTGCATGGCTCCTTTTTCGTTCCGACTGATCCCTTCTTTCCTAGGCCTCGAGTCTGCCCTGATTTGTTCTATCGCTTTTCCCTCCGTGTCGTACTCTATTGTGTCGATCTCTTCTTCACTCTCTTCTCCCGTAGAGTGACAGTCCTCATACTCCTCATCATCCGAGTCATGTCCTTCTGACTGCTCATCATCCCCTAAGCTTCCCTCTTCAGTCTCCTTGTCATTAGTAACTAAAGCCCAGTTATATAACAAGTTCAAGTCGTGGACCTTGGTCCATTTCCATTCTAGTTTAGCTAAAAGGTCACGTAGAGGTTTTAAGTTAGCAGCCAAATTGCCGTCCAATTTATTGGTCAGATACTCTACGATTTCCTGAAGCTCTAATTTGTTGTTGGGGACGTGGGACGAGGCCGGTTTGCCCGGGTTGAGTGAGCTTCCTGCCATCATGCAAAGTGGCACAACTAGCTCCTCAGTTGGCATGGTTGCGGCTTTAGCAGCCTGCTGATGTGGTTCTTCCTCATCCGAGAATGGTAGGTCAATGGTTGCCAAAACGTGCATCCAATCCCTCTCATCCTCGGGGCAAGGAATATATCTAGCGAGCGATCCATAGGGTCTGGTCGTTTGAGTATCGCCTTTTAGCATAGTCGAGATGGCAGCTAGGTCAACAGGTGTCATCGTCCAAGTGTCCATCTCTACCCTCACTGCACTAGTTATGTTCCCTAGGAAAATCAATCCATTTCCCCAGTCCTCTATGAGACGTGCATTCCTCATCCAAGGTCGGCCTAATAGTATGTCGTAATCCACTCCCTTCATGAGAATGAAGTTTACCAAAAATTGCACACCGGCAATCTTTACCGGCCAATTCTTTAAGACCCCAAATGGTCTTACCCTCATTCCGTTTGCTAACGTGACATTGAATCTAGCAGTCTCTACAGGAGGGTTTCCCCATGCCTCTAGGACTGCATGGTTTAGCACACTAACACCGGCCCCTATGTCTACAATTCCTTTTCGAGTCATGTCTCCTAAGGCTAGGACGGGCAAAACTACGTGCATTTCAGTGCCTTCCCAAAAAGCATTGATGTGCAAAGACTTAGGATTTGAGTGTAGAGTTAGACTTGGAATCCGTGTAACTGCATCATGATGTTGCGGATCAGCACCTACAAGTCCTGCATGTCCCTCGATCAAGTTTTTTAACTCCTGCTGCCACAAGGAGTGATTTTGCCTAAGCAGATCCTCCAAGCTTAGAGTTACTGGAGTGGATAGCAAGGTTGTGAGGAGGTTACTGGACCCTTGTCTTCCTCTGAGGCTAGCAGTTCTAGGCCATGCATTCTGTCTGCCCTGGTAAGTTCCCCCTCGGCCTTGCTGCTGAGTCGCTCCTAGTGGTGCAGGTATGCTCCCAGCCTGTGGTTTTGAGGGTGAAACTGGTGTGCTAACACTGGAGAAGTCGTCCATAGGGTCTTCCAATATGGGTTCAGCATCCTCGAGGTGCTTTTGGGCATCCTTGACCCACTCCTTGACCTTGGCTATAGCCTCGAGTTGCCATTTGGGGTGGGGATATTCGCCTACCTTGGCACTCCCTAGCTCTACTGTCTTAGGAGCCGAGGTCTCTGCCTCTGCGTCTGTGACCTTCTTTCCCGTTACTAGCGTAGTCGTTTCCTCGGTTTTAAGGGTTATCTTTGCATCGGTTCTCTTTTTCCGTCTCCTCCGGCTTTTCTTCCCCATTGAGGTTGCATCAAGGTTACTTGGCCCTGGCAAGGAGATGCCTGCTTGTTTCGTTTGAGCTCGCGTCATAGCATGTAGTGGGATGGGCGTATCCTCACTACCAAAAGTTTCCACTCCAAAGAGCCCCAAAGGCACCGATGGCATGTTGGCAGAGCTAGTTGATGGCTTCCACCTAGGACAGTCAGGAAACAGATGTGTGATTCCACACTCTGCGCATCGGAGATCCACTTTGTCCTTGTTAGCTTGTTCTTGCTCTGGGCAGCGTGATGAAATGTGGCCTGGGTGGCCGCAAGTCCAGCATGTGACTGGATCCTGGCTGGGCCCTCCAAAGCCTCTGCCTCTTCCTCTTCCTAAAGCCATCACCGACACTGGCCGATAGTCCATCAGGACTGGGTTTCCCTCCTCGTCGTAGGATATGTATGGATTGACATATGTCTCTTCCTCATTAGGCTCTTCCACAAAAAGTGAACAGGAGCATCGCTAGATGGTTGAGTCAAAAAAGGCCCTGGTGGCCCGGGTATACTAGTTGGGTTCATCTCCAGCCTAGGCACGGCAGGTCTTGAGTCAGTTGGTGCTGGAAGAGCTAACTGGGCTCCCCTGCCAAAGAAATTAGGTGGCATATTACCTAAGTATGGAGGGTTGTACTGCTGCGTGTATGGGAATCTCCTTGGCATTCTGCAATGTGCTGCATCATGCCCGAATCTACCGCAATTTGAGCACGGCCGAGATCTAGGATCTTAGCACTCAACTGGGAGGTGATTGCCGCCACAGTACACACATTGTACATGCGATCTCACATGCTTTCTCACGAGCTCTTGCAACCGTGCAATCTCCATTCTCATCTCTGCCATCCCTTGGTCGTGGTCTACACTCTTTCCCTTATCCTGCACGCTAGTAGTTGCTTTTTCCCCCAAGGTGGTTGATCTCTCAGGGTCCCTCTGACTTGCACTATCTCGGTTGGTAGTCCTCATGCTACGTTCCCTGAGTTGATCATCTATGTGTATTGCCTCCTCGAAGACTCGAGCTAGCACGTCTCGTTGTAAGGTGGAGTTACTGGCCAAAGCCTTGTAGAGCTCCTTAGTCCGAATCCCGTTCATGAATACTGTAGACACTGCCCTCTCGGTAGGTCGCTCATTGGCAGGGATTCTCTTGTAGAGGCTGCGCACCTGAGTGACGTAATCCCTAACGTCCTCCTTCTCCCTTTGACTGATATTCATCAACCTAACAATGAGGTTATCTGAATACCCCACCTCCGAAAACCTCTTGATGAAGAGGCCCTTCAGGCGAGCAAAGTTTGTACGTTCTGTGTCATCCAGACTAGAATACCAGGTCCTTCCCTTGTCATCTAAGCACAGGCCAAAGGCTTGAGCTCGCTGCGCAGGGTCAGTAAGACCGTTCGCCTCACATACTTGCTCAAACTGCTCCATGAAGCTGTATGGGTCACTGCCAGGTTCGTATCGAGCTAGTTGTTTTGCTACTATGGGGATTCTAGCCTGCCCTTTAGCCCCTTGTGTGACTCCCAATCCTGACAGTAGCGCGGTGGCTAGGGCAGTAGCACTCTGTTCCACGGATGTATTGTCCATGAGTCATTTTGCCACCAGTTCACTCAATGTCATGCCAGCCTCCGCTGCCCGTTCCCTCTCTACGTTAAGTCCGGACTCGGCTACCCTAGCTAGGTCTAGTACTCGTCTAGCCTCGTACATATCCACGCCTTGCTGCAGCCTTCTAGCCCTTTGCTCATGGTTGTAGGCAATTATGCCTTCTAGCGCTCTCTTGATAGCTCTTCTCTCTTCTTCCAGATTAGCTACCACTTCCTCTACAGGTCTGCCTTGGATCACGGTCCTGGTGAGTAGATCGTAGTCATGGACCAGTTCCTGGACCGAGGTTGGAAATTCTCCTAAGTCTAATTGGTCTTTCCCTTGTTCGCCTCTTGATCCCGACATTGTTTATGCTTCCAGCTCCACGAGGTTGTCAATGAATCCAATCAGCTCCGGCAGCTTCCACTCCTCTATCTTGTTGCTTTCCGTGTCTTTGTGTCTTATCCAGGTACTACTAGTAGGGCACTCAGGCACCTATCTAAGTCTTGGGGTCTTCTCCTACTAGTGGGTTCCTTAATGTTATTAGATATCCAGGTGTGTTCCTTGTGATTTGAAAGCAGCTGCGATCCTTACTCACATGTTGTGCTTAGTGCTTTCGTGGTGCTTGGTGCGAAAATAGGCTTTTCTCTTTTCTTGCTGTGCAGACTTAGTGGAGCACAAGAGTGAAGTGCCAATGCAGAAAGAATTTAATGCAAACTCCACCTTGTTTCTACCCACATTCCCAGCCTAATTTGAGTTCTCAACTCGGCTCCCAGCTATTCTATGGTCTTTCTGCGGGTCTGTGCTGCGTTTTCGGTTCTGCCCTAAGTTCGATTGGTCTCTGAGGTTCTAAGGGTCAAACTTGGTCTTATGGGTGTTCAGGGTTGTGTCCTGGGGTCAGGTCTGTGGCAAGGCCAGCAAAAGATCCTTATCTTTTCCTTCTGGCAAGATGGTCCGATTCTGGGAATCAGACAGAGCTGGCCCGACTCTGGGAGTCGGATGGTTCGATTCTTGCAATCGGACAGGTCTGGTCCGACTCTGATAGTCGGACGAGGTTGGTCCGATTCTGGGACTCGTCCGACCCTGGTGGTCCGACTCTGGGAATCGGACCAGGAGGGTGGTCCTACTTTCAAAGTGGTTCGACTATGGACTGGTCCGACTCTAATGGGCAGTCCGAGTGCCACATGGCATGTCCGATCGGGGTGTCCAATTCTGGGAATCGGACAGGGATGGTCCGACTCCTTCAGTCGCGGACGGTCCGATTCTGGGAATCAAACGGTCCAACCCCAGTACTCAGGTGGTCCGATTCTGGGAATCGGACTAGTGCGAGTTGGTCCGACTGCGTCGGCAGCGGGCGCGATTCCAATGCGTTTGGGTCCCTCTTAATGTCTGCTGCACACAATCACTACAGACTTCCCATATCTGATTAGAGCACTATTGAAAAACACCAGACTCACTTGGAGCAGCACGAATCACTGGGACCTAGAATCGTGGTAGCATTTCCCCTTCCTGTGAACCAGAAGCTCTCTCTCTCTCTCTCTCTCTCTCTCTCTCTCTCTCTCTCTCTCTCTCTCTCGGCTAACCAAAGAAATGAGGTTTGTCTTGGCCTCCCAAGCCTCTTTAAGGTCCTTTCCCAACATTGCAAAACCTTACAACCAGTTCCCTTTCCCTGTTTCACCCAGAAACTTGAATCTGGTCCCCTGTTTCCCTGTTTTCAGCAGCGGGCCAGAACCTCTGTTTTCTCTTTTCTTACCCTAATCTAACCTTAATCTAGTGCAGCCAACATGCATAATAGAAATGCAGAATAGTAGTCCTAATCTAATGCTTCCAACAAACCCAAATACTTACTTGTTTCACGGATTAAACCCTCCTAAATCTCCTAGTTATCTCGAGCACCGGTTCAGGCTGCAAACCCTAATTCTATGCTCGATTTGATGCGCACGTCGCTCAAGGCTCGATTTCGTTGGTCCCGGCAACGGAACCAAAATGGAGGGGAGCTTCGAGCTCTACCGCGAGACCTACGGACCACTTATTGCTCAAGTGTTTCGAACCAAGCGGCCATGGCTACCTCTCACATAGCTGACGCGCAATGCCTACCTTACGGGTGTAGTGAGCTTACCTTGATGCTCGATCGAGTACCCTCCTCTTTCTTGCACACCGGTAGCTCCAAGATCCTTGAGGCAAGCTCAAGCAACCTCAATCCCTCTCCCATGAGCTTCATCCTCCATAGCCACTCGCGAGACAAGAGAAGAGAAGAGAGGAGGAGAAGATGAAGAGAGAAGATAGAGAGCTTCTTCTCCAAGATCCCTCACTCTCACACAATCACTCCCTCACTCCCTCACACTCTCTCAATCCCTCTCTCAAGCACAAGCAAGAAGGCAAGAAACAAGAGAGGAAGGAGAAGAGGCCTGGCGCTCTCTTACAAGGTTTTGGAAGTGTTTTCGCACTTAATGGTGCGCTTTTTATTCTTTCACTCTCCTCGGGCGACTCTAAGACTTCTTGAGGGTCGTGCCCGTGCATTTAATTTTTTCCAAGGTCTGGTTTCCAGTTAAGGCGCCTTTTCCTTCTTTTCTTTTTTTCCATTTCCCGCTCCTCTGTGCTGCAGTAAACAGTAGCATAGGCAGTGCAAACCAAAATGTATCTATTACCTATCCGTTTAGCTGCTGGTCTCATGGGCCCGACAAAGTCAATTCCCCATTTCTGAAATGGTTCAAGTGGTAATACAGGATGATTTGGCATCCTATCCCTATCAAGTGTTTGACCTTACTTCAGACACTACAAACACTCTTTGGCATATTGATTAGCATCTTTCAACGCATTAAGCCACCAAAGACCTGCCTGCAAAATTTTCCTACATGTAATCTCTTTTGAAAAATGACCTCTTGATAACCTGGAATGAGCTTCATGCAATATTGTTGGTTGCTCAAACTCGGGAACATATCTTCGCAATATATTATCAACTATGTGTTCAAAATAACCTGAAATAATCTACTCTTTAATGCCAACCTTCTTCTTTGATCTGCTGAAAGCTGTGCAGACAGAATTCCCGACTTCAAGAAATGCAGCATTTGGTCATAATATGAATCAGGGTCAAGCGCCTGAACCTCAAACAATTCAGCATTAGGTAACTGATCATGAATTCCTACTTCAAGCTCATCAGTTTGCAATCTACTTAGATGATTGGCAATGGCATGCTCTTTTCCAGGGGTATGAACAACCCTAAAATCAAACTCTTGCAACAGTAGCATCCATCTAGCCAATTTGCCTGTCAAAAGGGGTTTATTAATCAAAAACAGCAATGCTTGATGATCCACATGGAAAACAACCTGATTCCCTAATAAATAATGTCTGAATTTTTGCACCAAGAAGACCATCCCAAGTGCTTCCCTTTCTGTTACTGAATAGTTCTTCTCCGCAACACTCAATCTCTTGCTTGCATAATAAATTGGTCTGTACCAACAAGACACTTTATCCTGCATAAGAATAGCTCCCACAGCCAGATCAGATGCATCAACAAAAACATGGAAAGATAAATCCCATATTGGAGGTTGTAAAATTGGAGCCACCACCAACATCTTTCTCAAAACCCTAAAAGCTCTCTTCCTGATCTTCCCTCCAAACAAACTACATTCCTTTCTTGGTGAGAGTTGTAAGAGGAGAACAGATATGTGACAAATACCTTAAATACCTGCTATGCCACTTAACCTGCCCCACAAACCTCATGATTTCTTGCACATTACTGGGAGCCTTAGCCTTCTCCACAACTTCAATCTTCCTAGGGTCTATACTCATACCCTCTTCAAGTAAGATAGGACCCAACAACACACCTCTTTTGGCTGCAAACACTGACTTGAAAGGATTTAATGACATACTAAAAATTCTACATCTCTAAAAGCATAATTTAAGATGCTTTAAGTGTTCCACTTTGCTGCCAAAAACACAAAAATCATCAATGAATACTCTCATAAAAGTTGTTAAATATGGTTCAAAGGTTTTGTGAGTAGCTCCTTGAAATTCAAGTGGTCCATTTTTCAGCTCAAAGTTCATAGCTGTGCTAACATAAGCTCCCCACTCTATAATGAAAGTTGTCTTATCCATATCTTTTGGATGCATCCTAATCTGATTATATCCTGAAAAACCATCTAGGAAACTATACATCTCATGACCTACTATATCATCAAGAAGAGAATCAATAAAAGGAATGGGGAAGGGATTAGTAATGGTAGTTGCATTTAATTTCCTGTAATGCACACAAACTCTGATCTTCCCATTCTTCTTTGGCACTACAACAATAGGAGACAACCAAGTAACCTCATTAACAGGTTTGATAAACCCAACTCTCAAAAGTTTGTCAATTTCTTCCTTGACCTGTTTGGCATAATTAGGATTCATTATATACCTCTTTTGAACAACAGGCTTAGCATCCTTTTTCAAATTTATCTTGTGCTGACACATAGCTGGATCGAATCCCTTCATGTCTATATAATCCCAAGCAAAAATATCTTGAAACTCTCTGCACAACTGAATTAGATCCTGCTTGAAATTATCTTCCACAAAAATACTGACCTTGATAGGTTTAAACTCATCTTCAACATTCAGGTTAACCTCCTGAACCTCATCTTCAACCACTCTTGCCGATCTTCTCATTGTATGCTCATGTCTTACTTCAACCTGAACAATAGCTTTCTGCCCTTCCTCATCCAATGTACCAGAACTATCCATGAAACTGTCCATACCAATTTGCTGTTTATCAGGTATTGCTTGTTGCAAAACCTCCAGATGAGTGATGCCTCGGTCCTGAATTAATTTATTCCCTTCATGCCCTGACTTGTCTTGAAATTCAGGATTCTCCAAACCTTCAAGAAAACCCTCTGATTGATGTGGAAGCTGATTTTGACCTGCACTTTCAGCAGGTTGCTGCTCCAGAAACACATCTCCAGCCCTATGGGTTGCTCTTGATACCCTTGAATAATACCATCAACAGCTATCTCAAAAACTGGAACTCCTAAAGGATTTGCTTGAAGATATAATTCCTCCTCATCATCTTCTACTTCATCAGCAAGGTTAATAGTTTGAGCCACAACAGGTCTAGATGAACTCTTCAAAATAACCTTATTTACTATGGATAACCCGATTTCCTTGAGTCCTCTTGGAATACACACATAATCGTTTCCCCAATCATGCTTGAGTTTAGCCAATCTAAACCACGGCCTCCCAAAAGCATTGTATAAGAATCCCCAATTTTTTACATTCTCAAAACCACAAAACTTATCCTAAACTTCAGGCCAGCTACTCGAATTTGTTGATTTCTAAGAATACCCAAAGTCTGTAACATCCTTTGGTCTGCCATCCGCACTTAAAATGGAGCTTGCAATAACTCTTCTTGCTTATTTGCCAAATATGTATGTTCAGGAAGAATATTAACTCTTGAACCTCCATCCAACAGAACATCATCACACTTACTACCGGCATACTCAACCTGAATGGTAGGTACTTGATAATCCACCACTTCCTGTTGGGTTGGGATCACTGCTTAACAGTCAAGAACTATTTGATCCTAAACTGGTATACTTTTAGGGACTTCTTGTTGTCTCTGCCTGATCTTCAGAAGTAACTTCTCCTTGAATCCCGATATTAGATCCAAGATTTGCTCCAAAGTTAACTGCAAAGAACACTTTGCTAAAGCTTGGAATAGCTCTTCCAAGCCTACTTGCTGTAAGTTTTGGGCAACACTACTATCAGGAAACTACTCCTGATCTTCAAGAGATTGGTTCTGCTGTTCATGAGCATACTCCTGAATTGCACCTTTCTTACCTGATTTTTCAACAAGTTTTTGCACCTTTCTTACCTGCTTTGCTGCCTTTTTCCTTATCTTCTCTTGTTCCTACCAATCAAGCTTCATACAACCTTGACTTTTGGTGACTGCTAAAACCAATGGTTCCTCTTGACATTCCTCTATTTCAATGCAATTAGAACAATCACAATGAACATGTATACTTATAGCGTTAGTGTTACCTAACACCGCCTTTGCCTCTTCTTGAACCTTTTGTTGCTGAATTTTCTTACAACTAGCAGCTCCTGTACCATCAGGAGATTGCATTTTCTCATCTTGATCAGGTAACTCTATAAGAACTGCTACAGCTGGGGTAGGTGGATCTTGTTGATGAGATACTCCTGCGAGACCTTGCTATTGGCATTCCTCTCTCAGTCCTATGCCTTGTTCAAAGTTCACAGTTTGGTCCAACAAAGTGTCCTTGACCTCCACAGTAGTGGCATGCTCCCGTTTGAGTAGATTGTTGCTGTGCCTGAAATTTCCCCAAGGTTGTCTAGCCTACATTCTTCTAGGTCCTCTGAAGGGTCTCTATGACATAGTGTCAGGAATAATCTGATTTACTGCAGCTTGTTGAATAAGTCTTGGCCTAGCCTACATTACTGGCATCTGTTGTGCCATCCTGATATTAGGATTATACTAGCAAGTCCTAGTCTCATGGCCCTTTCTCTAGCATATCTCACAATGCTTTTCCTTCTTCGTACTTTCAAAAATACCCAAATCTTTTAACTTCTATTTTATCGTTCTATCTAACTTACTGTCATCTGACTTCCTCTATCTTTGTCCTTTGCTTTCTTCTTTTTAGTCTTGGTTGATCATGATTTCTTCTTTTTCTTCCTGTGCCTCCTCCTGCTAGAGTTATCCTCATCAGAGTCACTTGAATCATCATTTGAATATGAGCTATAATCACTATTCTCATCATCACTATCTGTGTCTAAATCTGACCCTGAATCTGCATCAGAATCTTAGTCCGAAGAATCCTCATCTTTACTGTTCTTAGATCTAGAGGTACCAAGTCTTTTTCCCACTCTCATATCTGCCCTTATCAATGTGCCCAATGTATCATTCTGACCCATCTCTACATTGGCAATAGGATTCCGAATCTTACCTCTCATGCCCTTCATAAAATAGGTCATCTGCATTTCCACTGAAGCTGTATCATCAACATCCAGCCTATTCAACAAGTTCCTAAAATTTTTGGGCATAATCTTCCACTAACATAGTCTTCTATTTTATCTTCTTGATCTTCCTTAGAATATCTCCCGGAGTTTTGTCCTTATGGAACCTGCCTAAAAATGTTATTTTTAGAGCATCATATGAATTAAAGGCTGCCATACCATAACTGGCAAACTAGTACATAGCTTTCCCCTGAAAAGTGGCAGCAAACTGTTGCTTTTTTATCTGGTCCCGGTACAGTTGGTTGAAGCCACTAGCTATCCATCTTGTCTCAAACTAAGCCACATGACAATCCGGGTCTTCTTTTTTCTTTCCTAAAAACTTAGAGGCTCTAACTTTTGGGTTAACAATCTGATTTGGATTCATGATGTTCGGCTTATGAGGCCTCTGCAATGGCGGTAGAGGATTAAATTCTAAAGACTTCTTAGATTGACAAGCTGTACCTTTCAATAGAAATGATCTCCCAAGCGCTATATGTTGCAGTCTTTCAAGTGCCTACTTAGGAGGAGTTTCTTGATCTTTAAGCGGTAATGATAGTTCCTCATCTTTGAAAACATTAGGTGAACCTTCAAGAGTCGGAGGGGTTGGAAAAGACTCTTCAAAACCAGCAGGAGAATTATAAATGGTTGTTGTACCCCCATAGGGACCCACATCTTGATCGCCTTGACTATCAGGTACAGCCTGCTCTTCATCCAACCTACCCAATGCTACAACAACCTCTGCATCAGCAAGAAAAACTTCCTACTAGTGCTGCCTTTCCAACGGCTCCCTTAATTCTCGTGATTTGCTCTTAGTAAGAATAGGGTTTGAATGATACGAATAATTGCCTAACATAAATGCTGCCCATACAAGGCATCTAGTACATAGCCAATGCCATCATACTTCCTGTCGTATAAATCTCCCAGGAATTGATTCCAGATCTACCCCTAAGTTAAGAAATTATTTTCCTGAAACTGGTAGGGATTGCCAAAGTGTTATGCCCTCTTAAAATACCATAGCAATTCAAACACAATGTTCCACATGAGAGATCATCACAATACATCAAAGAACCTCCTGAATGGATTTACAACCATCAACACTTCATAACGTTTAGGCAATATATTCAAACCCAAAGCATACATCATACTCAGCAAACAGAGAATTGCTTACCATCAAATACTATGCTATTTCTTGTTTCCATAATCATCATTGATTGAACAAATTGGAAGAGAATCACAATAGCATTCAAGAGACAATTAGAAGATAATAAGATCAAACATCAGCCACCAATTCAGGGCACTGTACTCAGTTGTATTCCATTCTTAATTAAAAATCAACAATTCGAATACAATTGCCTAACGTTTTTTACTTGTGCCATGACTTTCAGGTGAAACATCATATGAAAGATAAAGGTTGTTTTACATATGATGATCCAAAAGACTACATGTATACTAATACTAAGGTGTAAAATAGTACTAAATATACAGTGAAGTTCAAGTTCTAGCAGGGAAACCGTAGAGTGACATCACCAATGCCAACAATAGCAAGAGACCGATAATCACCTAAGCACAGTACTAGATATACTGCGATAGGTATGAAACCACTCATGGTAGGGGTCACATGAAAAGATGCACCCGAATCCAAGAGCCAACACTGTGCATGCATAGATTGAGCCTTAGTTAGCTGAGAGGCATCACATGAAGAGGCTGCTACGATGTAGTCACCATCGAACTCCTCAAGCTACATGACATTTATCTCCTCAATCTTTATGATGGACTTTGCTAGTATAATGCTATGATCATTGGATTTCTCATGCACTTTTTCTTTTCCCTTTTCTTTGCACTTGTCATCATGCATCTTATGGCACTGTGGTTGTATGTGTCCTGCTTTCCCACAATAATGGCATGTAAGATCATAATTATGTCCACAAGACTTGCTGTGTCCATGTGACTTAGATCAGGACTTTTGAGAGTCTTAACCATGATGATCATTATCTTTCTTGCCACTTGTACCACCTCTAATGGATAAAGCATGTGAGCTGCAAGAAGCATCATTGTTTTTCCTATTAATTTCTTTAGTCAAAAGAGCACTCTCTACATCTTTCGATTTCAACCCATCAAGTTTGTTGGTATAGATTGCAGTGCGAAATACATCCCAAGACTCAGGAAGAGTGCCAAGCAGAAACAAACGATGTAGATTATCCTGAAACTCGATACCCTATTGAAGAAGATTCTTCATGATAGAATGAAACTAGCTAAAGTGAGGAGACAATGGGGTCCCTTCCTTCATGCATAGATCCATCAATTGTTTAAGCCAATACATCTACGAAGCAGGGCTCTGGTTTGCATAAAGTTCTTGAAGCTTTTCCATAGATTCCATGCACTTTGATCTTCATCTTCAACAACATTATTGTGGACCTCTTCTAGAGAGTGATAAAATGATAGTGGACTTGCATAATGCATCTAAATCAACCCAGTCATCTCATCATCCATGTCCTCAAGTTTAATACCTTTATTTCTTAGTGGCTTAACTTGTAATTTCTCCACCAGAACCTGGCATATTTGAGACTTCTAGTAGCCATGGTTAGTGCCATCCAACTTGGCAATGTTAAACAAAGCCATATCTTTCAAATGACTAGCCATAATGAGTCAAACATAGGCAAACTATGCAAAAAACAACCTACTGTAATTAGCAGTAATTAAGAAAAAACAACCACTGCCAAAACAAGTTGAAAATAAGAGAAATAACTAAAATGACCAGTTGTCCACCAAATAGTATCAAAAGTACATCAAAATGATAGGATTAAGCTCAATAAATACATCACAATCCACATAAAACAACTTACTGTAATAAATCACATTAGTGAGAAAAAGAGGGCAAACAATGAGCTAACAGAGATCAAAAGTCAAGTATGACTATCAGGTCAGATCCTGCGTGAAGTGGGCATGTAATAAACACTGTAGCAGCCAAGAACCATGAGCCAAACACCCAAATGTGTCAAAGCAATTGATGTCATTGTAGGAGGATACAAGCCTTGGCATAAAGAACTTAGAGAGTAAGCCAAGCTAGGTGTATGTCTAACTGATAGGACCTGACAAAGGTCGGCGTACGCTCAAAGAGAAGATGGATCAAGTCAGCCCAAAAGCATCCAATGTAGACAAGTGTCTATCAAGAGCATAGATATGTAAGAGATCCCAATCTCATCTACTCAAGAAGTTCAATTGCATAAACCACAAGCTTTGCAATATCTAGAGATAGCATGAAGCTCCCATTGGCACACATATCTATATCAATCAAGAAGCCAAGCTCAAATATAGCATGTGAATACATAAGGCATCATGGAGCCAAGACTGTATATCAATGGAGCATCCAGAGCAAGGGGTCGATCAAGCATCACCTATAACATCCAAGACATCATGTAACAGTCAATGTCAAATCTTTGACAACCCAAATAAGCATCCAAGAGCTCCAAAGTATGCAAATGAACGCCCAACTGAAGCTCCAAGTGGCAATCAAACATAGATAATGTAAGGATCATGCATTTCTGACATATGCATCAAAGCATGTACCGAAGGGTCAAGCATAGACCATAGACATAATGACTATCACAAAGCATACCACTGTAAACCAATGTCAATCAAATACCAACCGAGACAAAGCTCGATGGAAGCTCAAAAGGTATTCCGGAGCAATACAAGACATGTTCCAACCTCCCTATACATCCATGTAGTCATATGAGTCACCCGAGAAGCACCCGTGACCAATAGGTAGAGCATACACTGACCAAATAGGCTTCCACCTTGGTTATTACAGCTATAAATTCATTATCAAAACTTAGTAAATTAGTCCTCAAATGAAACTCAAAGCCACCTCAAATCATGGGCATATGATATACTAATGTAGTAGCATCAATGGTACACATTAGTACTGCATATAGAGCACCCAAATCATAGCCAGAAGCAATAGGCATATAAAATCCCTATTAAAGGAGATTTAGCCCTGTTGTATACACTAGTGAATACACTGTCAAATCAAGCTATTTTAGTACCAAAATTAGCTCCAAATCTAACCCATAACATGGGCATAGCATTCCCATACATGTAGGAATCACCCCAGCATAACCGGGCATTGTAAGACCAACAAAGTTGACCATAGAAGCATCAAATAGAGTGCTGCCCTGTATTTCTAACTAGTAAACCTCAACCAAAACAAAGTAAATGAAGTGGTTAAATCAGTCCAAAATCAACTCCAAGCAATGTCATAGCATCCCCAAATATATAAGCATCAACAGGGCATCATCCAACTAATGGCAATGAATGTAGACATCAAAGATAAGTGTTGTCCTATTTTATGATAGTCAGTGGACTGTTATAACAATCCAAAACTGAATATTTGCACTTAAAACAAATTCCAAGAGTGGAATGATCAATACCGAGCATCAAAATTGTGTATAAGTGCTTGTATTGTTGTCCAATGAAGAAGATATGTTGTAGGAGATTGAACAGCACCCTGGCATGGCACTATGAGAACCACGAACCAACCAAGAGAGGTTGCAAAAGTACTTGCTGGCCACAAAAACCTACAAGAGAACACTCCTCTTCTCACCAAAAACCATATCCCCAAAACACACAAGAAAGAGGCACACAAGAGATTGAGAGATCCAAACCATCCTCACCATCTTCCTCTTCCTCACTCTCCATGAGATCTTGCAAAGGAGCACAAGAGAGAAAGAAACAAGAAAAGTGAGAGTTGTGCCAAAATGGGAAAGGGAGAAATGAACCATGAAAGGAGAAGATAAAGGAAGAGAGAGGTTGTAACCACCTCAACCTCCCACCTCCTCAAATCACTCGCGACAAGCCTCTTCCTTTTCCCTTCTTGATATTATAAAATCGAACTCGCATACATGGACTAAGGTCTTGGAGACCCTTCAATTTTGGAAATAGGACAAAAGGTGTTTGACCATCCCTTTTCCTAACACAATATTTTATAGTGTGAGCCTTTTGGAATACACATTTTACATTGCTTCATAAATGATTTTTTACAAAGGGAGTATGATGACTGGGAAATCAGTGCAAATACAGGCACCAAAATGTGCTCAACATGGAAACATCTTTTATGAAATGGCATTTTTGTAAAATCAAATATGAAGCAGTGCAAAATGTGTAGTCAAGAAACATCCTTCCTCTCACCAAGAAACCATTTCTCCAAGAACACACAAGAGGAAGGCACACAAAAAATTGAACAATGCTTCCATCCTCACTCTCTTCCTCTTCTTCCATGGAAGAAATAAAACAAGAAAGCATAAGAAAGGAAAGAGAGCAAGAGTTGTGCCAAAATGGGAGAGAGAGAAAGAGTGAGAGGAGAAGATAAAGGAAGAGAGAGGTTATAACCACCTCAACCTCCCATCTTCTCAAATCACCCAACAAGCCTCTTCCTTTTCTTTTCTTGATATTATAAAGTTGGGTTGCATACATTTAGGCTAAGATCTAAAAGACCCTTTATTTTTAGCATGAGACAAAAGGTATTTGACCTTTCCTTTCAACATTTTTCAATGTGAGCCTTTTGGACTATACATTTTACATTGCTTCATATTTGATTTTTTACAAAAATACAATTTCATAAAAGATATTTCCATGTTGAGCACATTTTGGTGCCTATATTTGCACTGATTTCTCAATCATCAGATGTATCTCAATTTGACACATTGACCTTTGACAATTCTTGGTGTTGGTTGCATATTCACTCACTACTAGTTGCAATTCTTCCCAAGGGCAGTTGAAGAGTTTGCATTTTATCAGTGATAGCTCATACTTGGCTTTGATTTCTTATAATTGTATCTATTTTCAACATGATGTAATTGTAGTTTACTACACTGTTTATGAGAGCAATCACCTCCTCTTGATAGTATTTTGCTTACAATTTGTGGAAAGCTCATTACCTTGGCAGTTTTTCTTATTTATAGTTTGACTTTGGCATTGGCTTTGGGATCAATTTACAAGAAATTACAATAGCTTATTTTGCTATTCTGTGCACTTACTTGGTCTCATTATGGCTAGTGGTTCTTATGACATTACTATTTTCAATATTGAAAATTTGGATAGGACCAACTACAACTATTGGAAGACACAAATATGGTAGGTCGGAGTGTAAAAATTTCAAGTTAGACCACTAAAAAACAAGGGTGCCAAAACCAAAAACATTGGGGCAACTAGATGAACTATGTAAGTCCATAATCATTTTATCACTCTCTAAGAAATTTTAGTACAATGTTGTGGTTGACAATCAGACTACATATGAGCTTTGAATACAAATTAAGAATCTTTATGACAACCAGAGTCCTACATCTCAAATATATTAGCTTAAACAATTGATGGACCTTTGAATTAAGGAAGGGACTTCTATGGTGCGCAAATCGGATACTGTATGCACGCGTAGTGAATTCCAGAAGGTCCCCAAGAACAAATAACTCTACAAAAGCTTCATTAAATCAAGGAAAGAGTTTGCATGACTTGAGACAAAAAGACAAATTTGGTGCGATCTCCCCTCATGCCTTGTGTGAGCGCTTCACAAGGCATGTATTTATAGCCCAATTTACAATTAGCATGCTTTTGGCTTTTGTGTTTGCTTTTGCCCAAATAAAGAGTAAAGCATTTGGATGTCCCAAAAGTCGTTGGCTGTGTCCAAATACAATGTTAAATAATTTAATATTTAAACCGAGTGCCTATGTGCATACAAAATAATAAAAAATGTTTATCAAGCACTTTAATAAATAAGCGTGCCTAAATAAATATTGATGCCACGCCTTTAGTGATAATGCGAATGCCCATCAAAAATGATTATTCTAGGTAATCTGAATACACGTCATCGTCGGATGCTTCCCAACACCATTGTTGCTTACTCTACACATCAACTAAAGCATTCACAATTGTTAGAAAATAATAAGATAAAACCCACAAAAGTGAACACCTAGCAGTCTTCAGCTACAAAATAATTAAATAGGTTGGAACTCTATCCTAACCTTAATTTAATATGAGTGTACTCTAAACTCATAAACGTCCATTAATTTAAATATGTATTTTGCAAAATCACCTGCTGTGGAATCATCCATTGACGCCCGAAAAAGATAGGCATCCCCATCAACTTCTCCCACAAAGGAATCCACCTTGTGTACGAGCCTCGACAAATACATATAGTTTTACGAAATCCACAGTGGAATATGCCTCTAGTTTTACGAAATCCACCAAAAAACCTTACGGAATCCACCGTGGAATATGCCTCCTGGTATCATTCTATGTCTACACATTTGAATGAGTTTCACTCCATCATCAGCCATCTAGCTTCATAGGATATTGAGTTCAAAGATCATTTTGCATCCTTTATTTCTACTTGATACTCTACTTGAGTCGTGGGACACTTTCCATATGGTTCTATGTGCTAACACCTCAAAGGGTGGGCTGAAATTGTAGGATGTTGAGAGTGCCCTCTTAACAGAAGAGGTGAATAGAAAGAATCTAGATGCTTCCCATACATCACATACATTAACTATGAGAGGATGACACAATAGAAATGGCTATGGTAGAGACTCTCAAAGGCCTCAATCTAGGACACGTGGATGGCCTTGTAGTAAGTCTTGTGGTCATAAGTCTGATCTTACTTTTCATTATTATGGGAAACTAAGTCTTACTTGTCATTATTGTCACATGGGTAGCCTTGAAATAAGTCTTACTTGTCATTATTGTCACGTGGATAGCCTTGAAATAAGTCACATGGCCGTAAGTCCAATCTTACTTGTCATTATTGTGGGAAAGCAAGTCATATTCGGCCACAATGCCATAAAATGTGTAAAGACAAGCATAAGGAAAAGGGCAAGGATAAAGTGCAGGAAAAGAATGATGATTGCAACATTGTGCCTAGCAAGTCTAGCACCAAGATTGAGGAGATTAATGTGGTGTAGCCTAATGTGTTCAATGATCACATATTGGCAACATCTTCCTTAGATGCTTCATTGTTGATTACTAATACTTTGTCAAGATATACTCAGTGTTGGTTAATAGATTTAGGGGCTTCCTTTCATGTGACCCCTCATAGAGAATGGTTTCACTCCTATCATTATATGACTAGATCTATCTATTTGGATAATGACCTGGCATTGGAGATAGTTGGTATTGGTGATGTCTAGCTATTGTTGGTTTAGGCAATATGTTCACTCTTCACGGTGTCCCGGCTCTCACGAAGAGCCTTATCTCTACTAGCACCTTGGATGATGCAAGTTATATCTTTTTTTATGATTCTTCATGGAAGATTACCTATGGAAATCTTATTATTGCACGTGGTGCTCAAGTCTAGTACCCTCTATCCCTTGCTTGTATCTAGGTCAACTAACCATGTTTTGGTTGTGGGTACAGTTCCATGTGTATCTCTTTTGCATCATTGCCTTGGCATATATCTTTGAAAGGAATGAAAATGCTTACCAGTTTGCAATATCTTCCACCCCTATACTATAAATGTTTTGAATCTTGTGATCATTGTTTATATGGCATGTAGACACATAGTATGCATGAGAAGTCCAACATGAAGTGCACGAGTGAGCCTTTGGCTCTTGTTCATTCGAATATATTGGTCCCATGCTGTGTCAATCACTAGTAGGTGGTGCGAAGTACTTTGTCACCTTCATTGATGATTACTTACATAAGGTATGGACTTACCCTATTAAGTAGAAATCATATGTCTTGCCTATGTTTTAGCATTGGCTTGCTGGTGGTGGTGGTGGTGGTGGTGGTGGTGGTAGATATGTAGCCCAATCCTGATATGGAGTAGTACATAAAGAATGTCATGTCTTAAATGCTCAAATGACAAGGTGAAAGTAGGATGTCATGGACAACACACACACACATAATGGAGCAACTATTATTGTGGTGTGAGTAGTGGAAGAACAAGTTTGTCCCTCAACTATGGCAAGGAATTGCACATTCCATTCCTTTCTTTATTCTCAATCTAAAATAATTATCATTTCCTCATTGAATCATAGAAGATACACACATGCACACTAGGGGGGAGAGAGAGAGAGAGAGGTTACAAGAGTACATCTATTCTCATTGTAAGGTTTAACTTAATGAGACAATGAATAGTGCCTTCACAAAATAAAAAGTGTGTGCATGAGAGCTAATGGCATAGTCACACTAGGCTAAGGGGTTTTGCAATAACTTTTTTAGATTTCCTTCATGAATGATGCATATTGATATTATGCATTTGGAAAATTGTGAAGAATTGATCAAGTAAGTATGATTAGTTGAAGCACTAAGAGAGCTCCTTTCCCTAGTCTTTCTGGGAGTTGTAATAGTTAAGGCATAGGTCATGCTACTATTGATTAGTGTCTTAAGGCATGGACAAAGGTGGTAATGCTAAGAAAGGCTCCTATTTAGTTTTTTTTCTTTCTTGTGAAAGGATTCTATTGTGCCATATGTGCTTCCATAGATGTTGTATATGGTCTCTTGGGTATCTAGGCCAAGGGTTTCTACACATGTTGTGCCATGGCACCAATCATTTGAATTGTAGGAGTTAAAGACTTTCTTTGAACTTTTATACCCCTTAAAAGAACTCCTTAAGCTAAGTTAAATGGCCTTTGAAACCCTTCACTTAAATCCCCACTCAAATTAGAGTTCAACTTGAGTAAAACCCCCTAGCACAAACACCCACTAGACTATTATAAAATATCTACAAAAGCACATCTAGCGAAGGAAAATCCATTTTTGAGAGAGAGAAAAAGCTGAATAGGAGTCTCTCCCTCTACCTCCTTTGCCCAAGTTGATTAGTGTGATAACACGACGCCTAAACTAAATACAAATACTTAGCTACTACAAATCCCTAAAAACTTGGACAAAGAGACCCTCATTGTGCTTCAACATATCATACTTGTTTAGTCAATTCTTGATAGTCATCTATAGACTAATATGCATTAATTGTGAAAGAAAGGATACAAATTTCTTGCAAACCCTCTCATCCTAGTGCAACTATAGTACTAACATACGCACACACGCAATAGCACGCACACACACACATTTTGAAATGTGAAGCCACTATTCATTGTCCCATTATTCAAAATGTAACAAGGAGAATAGATGTACACATAGTTTGTGTGCATGTACTTTCTTCCATTCAATGAGAAAATAATAATGCACTATAGATAAAGAATAAAGGAATAAGTCCCATAGGTGATTCCTTGCCATAGTTGAGGGACAAGCTCCTTCCAAAGGTAACTACTCCATAAATTCATATATATGTAAATATATGTATGTATGTGTGTATATATATATATATATATATATATATATATATATATATATATATATAGTGTGTGTGTGTGTGTGTGTGTGTGTGTGTGTTCTCTCCATGCTTTGTGCAACTCCACACACACACACACACACACAGAGGACACTATGTATGCGGTGCCTCAATAGCTCTCTTGTGAGCTGCACCTTATTTTCTTATCACTTAATACATAAAGAATAACTATGCATATGTATAGTTAGGGTTAGTGAGTAAGATGGGCAGCCACCAGCCACATTGGCCTTTACCCCAATAGCCTCCTACTTGAAGGCAGATGTGAAATATGGAACATTAAATAGTATGTGAGATACTCTCACCCAATGCCCATCAACTCTCAACGATGTGCAAAGTTATTGGATGGCAAACTCTTAGTGGGAAAGTCTACATGGTTCTTATCATATGCACTTTGACTAGCCTCCTAAAACACCTAACAAATGGAGAGATCACTTTTATATCTTGGTTTTCACATGAAACATATGATTTTTTATGAGCATAATGGCACTTTGGCTATCACTATGCAACAATGACATGTCTTTTCCAATACCTAAATCTCCCCCTAGACAAGTAAGCCATATAGCTTCTTTGCATGCCTTTGTGGCTACTACATACTCCACCTCAGTGGTGGTAAATAATGCCATATATTTCTACAAAAGAGACATCGATGAGATTGCACCACTATGTAAGTGAAGACATATCACGAAGGTGGGATCTCTAGGTATTGCATGTAGATCTCATCACGAAAGTTACCATGTAAGAGTGTTGTTTTTACATCCAACTACATAATGTTATATATTTTTTAGCCACTAAGACAAGCACAATGTGAAGAAAAGTCTTTTTCATCACATGTGAAAGAATCTCATCAAAATCCACACCTTCTTCTAGTTGAAGCCTTTTGCTATACCAAACTTGCTTCATACTTTAGCTTAGCATTATTACTTATAACCTTCAATTTGTAAACCCATTTTCATGGCAAAGCATTTTGTTTCCTTTGGAAAAAGAACTAACTCCATAGTCTAATTGTTTATGATAGAATGCATTTTTTATTGCATATTTGGTTCCTACTTGAGCTACTCATCATGAGTCATTGCCTCTTTGTAGCAAGTTGGCTCCCCACATTTTGTTAGCATCACACAGACAACCCTAGGCTAAAATCTCCTAGGGGTGCAAGAGACATGATTAAATCTCCATAATAATAAGCTTTGAGTGGGATTTTTAGCCTACATTATCTCTTCACCAAGCACCAAATGAACCAAATAAAAAATTGATTGTACTTAGAGTAAGGATAGAACTTAACCAATTCTTTTACATTATCTTATTATTTACAAAAAGCCAAAAATTAGGGATCTCAAGTTGTTGCTCAACAAATTTGTTTGCTTCTTGCTCACTAGTAAAAGCACCAGTTGAGCCCTCTCGCTACACAGTTGGTGCACTAACATCTGCCCCATGATATTCTACTCATTGGCTTAGATTTGTGGCTCTAGCAAAAATTAAGGCACAACTTTGTGCTACCTTCAAGATGACAAACTTAGGATTGCTGTCTTATTTCCTAGGGATGGAGATTGTTAGATTTGAGGAAAGTATCTTTTCGTCACAGTAGAAGTACGCCCTATAGCTGGTGGAACAATATTGCGCTAATTAGACACAGCTAGTGGCCATGGCTCTAGATTCCATTGTCCATCTACACAAGAATACCTCAGGTTAGCCTTTTGATGCTCGTACCTATCGTTCTGTTGTAGGGAAATTACTCTGGTTGATTCATGCTAGGCTAGATCTTGCATTCTCAGTTAGTTTGCTTAGTTAATATTGTAATGCACCTAGAATGTCTCATTGGATTTCTTGTTTTCGTGTATTAAGATGTTTAAGGGGTGTATCTATAATTTTGGACTAACTTATGGTCACGGTTTATGTTGCAGGGGTACACTTATTTTGACTAGGTGGGAGATCCTAACACTTGGTGTTCTCATGCACGAAAAACTTTTTTGGTAGCAAACAAAATAACTTTTAACTCAAATTTTTGGAGGGGCCTTTGAATCGAATTCAAATATTTCCTATTTTTTAAAAACTAAAAAAATCTCTATACTTCATTGTTTTAACCTCCTTCTTTAATGAAGTTCTTTTTGAAAATTATATATGTATATTTGAAGGAAGGCTTGAAATTTGAAAAATGCCTCAGGGGTGCAACTAAGGTTTGAAGTCACACACCTATGTATACATACATCCATACACTCAAACCACTTGAGCTACAACCCCTCGGCCTTTATAATAATTTAATTTACGTCAAATATTAGCTTTATTTTGGTGCTAAGGGGCATTTCTAACCAATGACCAATGGCAATGGATCGAGCCTTGGTTTGGCTTTTTTATGGGCAATGGATCTGCACGGGTTCAAAACCCGGATTTGTCTGTCTGCCTCTGTCTCTGTCTTTGCATCTTTTTTTCTCTGTCTCTGTCTCTCTCTGTTTCACGGGCCCGCAGCGCAGTCACAGACGCACATCATGCCTCCTCCTCACTCTCGGAAGGCCTGTTCCCTTCAACATGCAGAATTTTAGCAGTAGCTAGCCCTTTTCGAGGATCTCTGACGATCGATCGGTATGTGCTTCATGGCTTTCAGTTCTCGCGTATATGGTTCTCTGCGATACCCTAGCGATTTCCCCCCTCTCCCTTTTTGGTAAATTTGCACAGTTCTTAGTTCTTGTGGCTATGGATTACGATGAAGAAGGAGAGCCGTCTTCTGATCCTGGTGCACGATTCGATAAGCAAACATCTGCGGAAGGACAAGATAATTGGGAACGAGGAGATGCGTTCTCGTCAGGTGCAGAGTCCGGTGAAGATAGTACACCAAAATCTAAATCCAGAAAACGGCTAATTACCCAAATTAATGAGAGTGCAAATCGTCCGAGGTTGCCTCGCCATGCGAGTGATGATGAGGAACTCTTCGATGAGCCTGTGGATGAACTTCCACAGAAGAAAGCTAGGAAGGAGAAGAGCAGTAGACCACGGAAAGATGCAGAATTCGGTGGAATGTTGGATAAGCTCGCGTTGCTGGCCAATAGTGGTAAACAGAGTGAGAAGCCACAGCCATCAAGGGCTTGCTCACATAGCAGCCAACAAGGAGGAGAGCAAACGAAACAATTGTTGGATTCCATTTCTCGAGCAGAAAACAATGTAAGTGAACTTGGCTCCATCAGCGTTAGGATAATAATAGTGGACAATGTTACTCTTCATGTATTTCTACTGTCAGGTTTGCTGTTATTTCTCACTGGAACAATGTGTCAAATTTTATTGATTTGGAACAGGAGGATAATGCTGTTTTGGCAAAGGATGATGATGCCCTCATTGATCATACAGGGGTTGACCCAGAGGATTCTGTAGCTGGTGGTGACGAGGAAGCTGATTCTAGTGGTGATGCACCTCAGGTAGTTGATTTGCAGCTGGATCATGATGGCCTTGCTTAGTTATGTGGCATGTTCTGTTGCATCTTGGTGCTGAATTTTGCTACAATGCTCCTCAGGGTGAAGAAGGAGAAGAAAATGATGATCTGAATAGCAATTGTAAGTTGGGGAAAGCAAAAAATAGGAATTATGAGGGAAAAGCAGAGGATACGACATTACTTGTAGAGCAATTAATGGCTCGTCTTGAAGTTGCTGCAGAGGAGGATGCAGAACTTCATAGGCAGTCAAAGCCGGCTATCAATAAGCTGAAAATGCTTCCTTCTCTCCTCAGTGTTTTGTCAAAGTAATATTTGGAATGGCATGTCCTCTTCTTAAACCTTTTTGGAGGTGTTTGACCTGTGCAATGTTACTATAATGACGTTCTATTTTCTGCAGGAGACAGCTACAACAAGAGTTTCTGGATAGAGGTGTACTATCTGTGCTAAAAAACTGGCTTGAATCTTTGCCCGATGGCTCGTTGTCGAACATGACTCTTAGATCAGCACTCCTAAAACTAATCACAGAGGTAAGTTACAGTTTACATTACGTAGGAGTGGTGCCAAGTGTGAATGCTCGGGATCAGTACTCAGTTCACTTAGCAATAAGTGCCGTGGCCAAGGATAGGTGTATGGTGTGAAGTAAGAGTATGTTTATTGGATTTTTCCTAATATTGCAAAGGTGGAGCCTGAGCTCTTATGCCCACATTTGTGAGTGGTTTCATACTAGTCTAAAGCAATTGTAATTTAGATATGCTTATGAATATTTGGTGGTTAGCTGCTAGGAAGTTGCTTTTAACGTTTGCAGGAGTTACTTTACATGGCAGTTACTGCCTAGTCTGGTCATAGAAAGGATACACATCAGGCATAGGTATGTTTTTAATACTTGTGAGCCTACACGTGTTGAACTATTTGTGTATAGCATAGACTCATCTAGTGGCAATACCATAATAACGAGGTTTTGTGGTGCATTTTCGCTTGCCAATACATACAGGTAGAAGACTAGGCTATGCAACAATTTTTTTAGAGGCCCTGTTTACTTTCCATGTGGCAGAGATTTAGCCATCCCAAAACAAAATTCCATAGTAACTACTTTTTGTGGTGCATTTTTGCCTGCCAATATGTACAGGTAGAAGAATAGGCTTTGAAACTATTGTTTGGAGGCCTCTTTACTCTCCATGGGCGAGCGAAGCCAAAAAAGGAATAAAGATGTTGGATATGAGGAAGTATTTAGAGTTATTTAGGAACATAAATGGGTGGTGTGGGAGTTGAATTGGAGCGTGTGATTTGCTTGATCCAATGGCCGGCGAATCTAGATAGATCCTTAGACAGGCTTGCCATGTGGCACTATTTTTGTGTTTTCCAAAGGAGTCCCATATTTTTCCAGATCGTCTTAGTATATTTAATGCCTGACCTAATACTTTTAATCTTTCTGACAGTTTATGCACTTACTAGCCTTGCCCAACCTGAGAGCCATGTAGATAACTGTATTTACGTATCTCATCCTCTAGGCTGAGATAATTCAGATCAGTGTTGTAAATATTGGGCACATCCTTCAGTTCTTAGTCTCTTGCTTGCATGCATGCATTTTCAGATAGTTTGGGTTTGTGGTATGAGACGCCAACGCTTGGGATGTGGTCGCGACCTAGAGTGCTCCTAGCTCTTAGGCTCAGGGTGAGCCCGTTTGGCTCTACAGCTGGGAAGTGAGTCTGATGCCCAGTCCCTTTTTATGGTGAGTTTGGCTTGCATCTTGTCTCGTGTGCAGGTTGGATGTTAGGGGGGGATGTATTAGTCTCTATTGGTTGTCTGCCAATAGAGCTAGTGATAGTTGGAAAGCTAACTGCCACTTTTGGAGGACAATCTTCTCAACTGGCCATTCAGGCTGTGATGGTGAAACAGAGTAGGTCAATGAGGTCCTAGAAGACCATATTGAGGAATTATGCAGCAAAAACAGTCCGTTTGGAAGGAAACATTGCTGCCTTAGAGTTTGCTTATAAGAGCTCAATGCACTGTAGTATTGGGTTTTCTCTCCATTCATGTTAATGTATGGAGCTCTCATGGCTGCAACATTTTCATGTGTTTGTTTGGACTTGTTGCATGGATTTTAGACTTGAAGCTATCTAAGTTGGTGTTCCAAGGCATTGGAAATTTATACCAGATTACTTGCACAGTAGATCAATGATCTTGATATGTGGCAAACTCCCCTTTGGGAAGCTTTTGTGTGCATGATTTGGAACACTTTTTACACCTAATTTGAACCACACTCTTTTGAGGATATCTTTTGTATTGGTGTTTCTGCTAAGTGGGTGAGATTTTCATGGATATCCTCATCAGGCCAAGACTCCCAATATCCTTCTCCTGGAGCAACATTTAAATTGTATGGAGGAGGTGACAAAACCAGAGCACTGTAACATCTAAAGACGGTAAAATGGCTGTCCATTCACCAAATTCAACAAAGTAGGTTCTGTGGCTTACAAGTAGAAGTTGCTAGATACCTTCTATGTGAATAGACTGAAGAAAAGTTTGAATGCTGGTGATAACCTAATCAACATACAAGCCCTCGTAGTTTCTAGAAAACCTTGCTTCAGAACCAGATTAATCATATGTATTGGTAGATTCTAGAGATCAGAGATAGCGGCAGATGGTGTTAAGTGTCTGTCCAAATAAATCGAAGAGTAGACCAGAAAAGTGTGAAGCTGTAAGGACACTAAAACAAGAGGTTCCCAACCTGAGCCATAGAATACCTAGACATTGAGGACATCATTTCTGCTTTGGGGGAGAAATGTTGATGCAAAGAGTGGGAATGTGAGTATGTAGAAGTAAAAAACAGGTAACTGCAGACCTTCCTCTCCAGTCAAAACATAAAACGAGCTCTGTTGAGAGGATTGTACAGTGTGTTCCTTCTTAGCATAAACAAGGTTTCGGGAAACTGTAAAAAGCACAAGTATGGTGGCACCCAAGGACCATGCTTGTTGACATGGTTAAATAGGCTAGGTTG
Organism: Lygodium microphyllum; assembly: GCF_053477565.2. Lineage (NCBI taxonomy): Eukaryota > Viridiplantae > Streptophyta > Polypodiopsida > Schizaeales > Lygodiaceae > Lygodium > Lygodium microphyllum. The sequence continues at coordinate 132,773,161 of NC_141149.1, forward strand.
TCAAACCTTGGGACATACATTTAATGTGCTTTCTTACTAAAGGCAGCATGTTGGAGGGACTGCAGGTGCTGCAAGAGGGGACGAAGAAAAGGAGAGGCTGAAGAGGTTGCAGAGACCACCGGCATGATGCGTATGAGGAGTTACTTTGTGAAACTCTGTCTAGGCTTATACTATTAAGAAAGGGCCTGCTTGATTTATGTTCCCATGTGTATTATTTGAATGTTGTTCCTGCAACTAATTTGTGATGTAGAGTGGTTAATACTGCATGCTAACTTCTAAGCCTGGAAAGCAACAAGGGATAACTTATGGACTGATGTATGCCATCACTTTTCACTGTGGAACGTTTGTGAAATGTGTCCATTAACTTTGTAACTTGAAAAGTTGAAATTAATTACGGGGAATTATGTACTCTTCAGGCATTGGAACATATAAAATTTTATGTAGTTTTTATTGTTCCTTCTGTGCAATTGACGTTTGTAGATAGTTAAGATCTGGTGGCTAGTGTGACTACTTACTAACACATGAAACGTCCTTTGTGTGCAGAAAGATGAAACATCAAATTCTCATCACAAGGTTTCTGATAACCCAAACAGGGATGTAGCTTTGACATCTAAAACAACAAAATCTGATAACTTGACAATAGTCAGACAGGAGCCTCCTTCAGTGACATCCCAAACTCAGGCTTGCCAAGATGTTCTCAGAAACATTTTCTCCACGGAAGAATTTGGAATTTTAAGCAACATGCTAAATTATGGATCATCATCGTCTTCTGGCTCTTTGGAAGCTACTCTTCAGCCAAAAGCAACTACATCGCTTTCTAGCTTCCTAGATTTGGAATTGATTTCTCTTAGATTCTCCTCAGGCGTGTATGGACATACACCTCAGCTCTTTTCTGATGATATCCAGCAGGTATGTTCAAAGTAAGATAGAATATACTTGACACAATTAGATAGAAATCCCATTTTCCACTTGTCCTTTGTGACTAGGTCATGCCAAGTACTGGAGTCTTTATACATGATGCACACTTGGCTTTTTATGACAGGTTGGAGATTTCATTAATCCCTATGAATTCTTAGTCAGATGCTTCCTTTAGTCTAGTTAGGCCCTCATGGTCTGAGCAACTAATGTAAATACCTACCACATCAAAATCTAGGAGTTCTGATGCAAATAGGAATTATAAACAAGGCAACACAGACTTATGTTATCGACACCAGAGGCATATATGGCAATAGTTTACATGTAAACTTTAATGTGCTCTTTAACCAGCACGTCTACCCTGCAGTAATATGTGAGCACACCTTCAGTTGCTGAGTAGCTTGCAACAAACAACGCTATAAATTCCTGCTTGAGAGATTGTTGTGTATGTGTTCAAATGTGATAAGACACTCTGTGAAACTTAATGAATGTTGGTTGCTAAATATGATATAGCAAAATTAGTCCACAATGTACTGAGAGGATAAGTAAAATTTCAAATTTGGATTAACAGGTCTACATTTCTTTATTATCAGGTCTGGAAGAATGTTCACTCTTTTGGAAGCACTCTTGTGAAGTTGGCAAGGGATCTTTCTGAATGCTTTGACAAACTGTATAAAGAACAGGTGCTCATTGTCCTTTGTCATCTATAAAGTGCTTTAGGGGTTTATTTAAGGAAGCATTCATAATGAACCTGTAGGCTGAGGACAACACAGCTTTCTTGTGTTCTTTGCCCTTCCTGATCCAGCATGGGTACTCTATCTGAATGAGAGAGGCACTACTTCTCAAGCACTGTGGAGGATGAGGGCAGCCCTAGTAGCCTGATACAAGGCATTGCTTTTGTCACAATGCTTCAGTCATTTTCAACCAAGGGGAGGGTGTTGCTTCAAAAGGCAGCCTGATTGGAGTGAAATGATGATGGCTGTCATCCCCCATATAGTAGGTCATGTGAATGAATCATGCTCCATGTAAACATCCGAGGTAGCTGCAGCACATAGAGCGTGTCCCAGTAATAGCTTTGTCTTTTGTTGGCTTCATGCTCAGTGGATGGTGCACACTGAAAGAAAGGGTTATTATCAAAACTCTAGATGGAGCAGGTGAATGATATAAGAGATTGACATGCTTACATGAATTATGGAGGAGATGGTTTGTGTAAACTCTTAATGAATCCTGAAACTCCAAGGCTGATGATGCTGGGGACCCCGCCTGTACAAAAGCCTGCCTCTTGCCTCCTTTGGACCGTGCACTTTTGATCTGCTTATTTTAGGATGTAATGAATCTTGCTGCAACGATTTGTTAATCATGTATCATGAAATATGCTTCCCTTTGTGACATTTCTTTTTTCCCAGGTGCTGAGCTTGTTTGAAGTTCAGCATAATAGTACAGCTGCATCCAAGTGTGAAGGACTGATGGTGCTGTCAGGCCACACCACAGAGGCTGGATCTCAGGCTCTTATGGATCCTAACCGAGGAGATGGTAGGTCAAGGCAGCAGCAAAGAATGAATCAGGCTACAAATTTACTTGGTACTAGGAGTACTAAGCATTATACAGTAGATGGTGTTTGCAAAGAATGCGGGCTTAAGGAGAGTGTGAACTCCATTGTTTGCTCTCACTGTCATGCAGTCTATCACAAAGAGTGCGTAAATTTGAATTCAAACACTTTCCCTAGAGGCTGGTATTGTCCATCTTGCACCATCAACACTGATGGGAGACGTTCTCGAATAATTACAACTAGGCAGGGAACCAGGAGAAATCATAATAGTTTGCAAACACAAGTGTCCATTCATAAACAGATAACCAATGAAACAAGTCAGTCTTGCAAGGCTGCTGTGAAGGTTATTGACAAAGGTGGGGTCTGTCAGGTTTGCGGAAAAGATGATGAGGATGTTCTTCTTTGTGACACCTGTGATGATGCATATCACATGTACTGCCTTGCCCCACCCATTGATAGTGTTCCTGAAGGGTTTTGGTACTGTCCCAAGTGTGCTGAGTTAGAGAAGAAATCTGTGGTGGTACATGAGAACCCTCGTGCTGGCCATCATTGTGCTGTTTGTGATCGACTTTGGATTGAGTCTCTACAAGCTGTTGCAGCTGAGCATCTAGAGGAAAGTGGTGTTTCTGCTTCTGCAACAGAGTCTCTGGAACACACCACAAATTCTATTGGAATGCAGTCACCACGACAACTATCTGCACACAAACGAAATGTTTGCAAACTTTGTCGAGTGGCTAATAAAAAGCCTAAAATTTCATGCTCTGGATGTGAGAAGAAGTTTCATCTGTCTTGTTTAGGGCAAACAGAGAAGAAAATGCCAAATGGGGTGTGGTACTGTCCCTCCTGTCTCTGCAGAGTCTGTAAGGTTGATGCTCATGATGACAAAATTGTACTTTGTGATGACTGTGATGAAGCCTATCATATTTACTGTCTTGTCCCTGCACTTCCCAAAATCCCTGAAGGCTCTTGGTACTGTCCATCTTGTGTAGGATAGTACTTGATCTCAAGTTTGGGACAGCCGCTCTGCAATTGGAGAAAATGCTCTGGCAATGGTAAAATTAAATGGAAAATGAGGTCTCACTGAAGGGACATGAAGAAGTCAAAACAATCCTCTGGTATCCTTTGACTTTCCCGTCATATTGTTCTATTGGAGGTGCCTGTTGTGATGCTCTTTCAAAGTGCATTATCCCATGTGCACATGATAAGAGTTGTGAGGGAGGGAGAAATCTGAAATACCAGTATACCTAAGAACATTTTTTGTATATTCATCATTGCACACTAATTTATCATGAAAATTTTCTTCAGTGCATATGCAACTGTATTCAAGGTGAATGTGCTAAATACTATGAAACATTTAGGTAGATATTGCAACTTAGTATCAACACTAAAAGACTTTTGAATGTTCCCAAACGCAAAGAAAACCACAAAGCATAAGAAAAAGGAGTATAAAACCACTCATTTGATAGTTAAGTCTAGTGGTTTGTTAATGGATATTCCAAGGATTGTGATATGGTTTTTATTTAGATCACTGTAACTTGTACGAGCCAAGGTATAATACATTTTTATTGGAGTCTAATTTTCAACCATCACACTTGTACATACGGAGAAAAGAGCCTATTTGCATTTGAATGTGAGGTTAATTTGGGCCTTGTTTTGCCTGTGCAAAGTTTTAACACGTAATTTCTGGTTATCCGCAGTTTTGGTGTTCTACTGCCTTCTAGTGCTGTACTTTTGCAGATACATTGAAGAGTTTTGATATCAGACAGATTCTAGGGTTTTGGAACCCCATTACTGTTCTAGAAGAACAAGGAGATTCTGTAATGCTTATGCTGGGTCCATGTGTGGTATGATCTTGAAAGGTTAAATAACTTTTTCAATGGAATAGATTGTAGATTTGCAGATTTGTTTGTCCTTTACCATTATATGATAGAAAAAACAACTGTTTAGTTCAACTGAAGTGGCCATTGAAAAGCTTGATAGTGTCAAATGTATTGGAAGTTATAATTAGTAAGTTCTTGATGGGCAAAGGGTTATTGAAGTACATTGCTAGTAGAAAGATGTTGGTGCTTGTAACAAGAATCTTCTACAAGCATAGAAGGGAATGAAAAAGCAAAGAAATTTCTCCACTGCAGTGTTAAACAGCATGAGTGCGTATACATGGGTACATATTTTGAAATGAGGTACACTTATCTTGGAGAAGGGGCATAACACAATGACAAATACCAGTCAGAAAGAGCTAAAGCAAGGGCCAGGGAGGTTATAAAAATTTTCGTAATTGGCCAACGCTAATGGAAGCACATTGTACCTGAAGACAAGGTATTTGTGTTCCTCAATCCTATACAATTTAAATTCAAACGGACATACAAGATTCATATTTTTGTAATGAGGCACAGCTATTTGTTGGAGAATACATATACAATGCTCTAACTCCTACATGAGCTCTAAATAAGACCTCAAATGTTCTTCCTGATAAAAAGTCCCCTCATTTGGCGCTAAGAGTATCTAGCTTTTCAGCATTCTCCATGTTGCATTATTGATGGATCACCATTTCCTCCACAAAACATTTATACAATGAGATACAAAAAGTTGGGAAGACTATCACAAATATATAAAACAGTATTCATGCCTTTTTCTTCCATCAATAATTGTCATGTTTACTTGATTATATCATTTACATTTTGCTTCATGTTATTCAGCCCATGCTTTCACTCTAATTTTTTGTACTCGTATATATGCTACATTATTGTATGCAAAACGATAGAATTTGTTGGAGGTGTGAAAGGAATAGCTTGGAATTGGGCTACACACTTACCAAGTAGATATCCATTTTAGATGGGCTCTACTTGTCGAGAAAAACAAGAATTCGACATGACTAGTAGGATGTCCATTGTTCTTCCCTTTTTGTTGTTTGAGCTTGTTGGGTTGGAGAACCATTGGAAGGTTATGTCGAGCCACAGATTGAAGTTAGGGTAGTTAAAAGAATATGGTAATAGAATTCATTGTGTCCTATGTTTATGTGCAAAGGCAACAGTACTTGAGAAAAATTCTTAGTGTAACATTATTAGTACATAACAATGCCCAAGTTCATCGTGCATGATGACTTGGTTTTGCAATTTTAAAAGTATAATGGGCTTAATGGCAATGAAGTGCATAACTTTAGCAAAAAGAAAGTGATCAAGGACTTGCAAGCTCTTCTTAAACATGTTTGGAGTACTTAATGATTTAAACATGCTCAATGTTTTGGATAGGAGTAATATAAATGTTCATATGGAAGCCTTAGGATTATTTATTTATATGACCTACTTTTTCATTTTGTGAGGTAAGGCTACAAATAATGTGCTGGAAAGCACAATTGTATGCCTTGGAAGGAAAAGGGAGTGATGCTAAAGCACTACTTTTTAAAATAAAAGCAAGGACCTTTCTAGCATACTAGGCAATCAAGGTTCACAACATGAGATGCATATTTTAAGGTGCTTTAGAACTTGCATAATCACGTGCAACTAGTTGAACCAAACAAATGCAAAAATCCTCCATGAATTAGATTGTGCGTGCATGTGCGAGTGTAAGGATAGGGATTATCTGAAGACTAGCAACAATAAAATATAAAATACACGATTTGTAAAAAGTAAGTTATATTATGAAATCATCAATTAGACACAAGTTTCTTTCCTTACATTTACAATCTTTCTTGGTACATATTCTTACACATAGTCATGCATGTCTGTAGAAGCTTGATTTGTTAATCCACTAATAGAGTTGCCATAATCTACTAGCTTCCATAATATTTATTGTGCATCTTTTTACACACTTGCTATTGGCTTTCTCATTCATGTATGTTATTTATTTTGTGTAACACCTAGACAATTGAGTGCATATTCAACAATTTGGTGCGTGGGTGTAGCTTAATCATTTTAGTGCCTTAAGTGAGGGACCTCATTGCTTCTAGGGAAATTAAGGGCTAGCATGGAAAATGAGTTTGAAGGTATGCCCTTAGGTTGCTCATCATCTTGGTGTGTTTATTTGTCCATATGATGTGTTCTTGCCCTTGAAAACTCAAACCTAGTTCTAGATATTCAAGAGTTACTACTACACCTTGTCTCAACCCTAACTTGAGCTTGAGATTTTCACGTGTAAAGTAATAGAGGCAATGCACTCATCAAGGTCTTCTACATAATAGCCATGCAAACAATGTTCCCTTATCGATTTTCTTTGCAATTTAACACATGGCAAGCACAATATGCCTTTGGTGGCATGTCCTTCACAAAAATACTTAGCATGGGGATGAAGAGCTTAGATCCATTTGAGGAATCTCCAAGACAAGTCTTGATGTTTATCTAGAACCCTTTGGTTAGTATTTAATCCTACCTTTTGGTGTGAAGAACTTGACTTCTCTTTTTCTCACGGTAGTTTGCTTGCTAGAGTGGAGATATGATTAGAATATGCTATTATGTATTTTTAAAGACCAAGAAAAAGGTAATGTATCCTTATTTTTTCCCTCGTAAATGGAATCTGCACTTGCCTATGTGGGCCTCAAATAAACACCTTTGAAATAAAGTGTGTAATTGTGGATTATTTGGACATGCTGCTTGGTAGTACCCTACCCTTCCCTCAATGCAAATAATGGTATAGGAAGTCTTATGGTCTTGGATTGAGGCATCATCCATTATTACAATAGACTGAAGGAGTCATTTAGGAGACTTACAAAATCTCATATGAGCTAGGTGTTCAAGGATAAAAAAAGAAACAGTGTTATCAAGATTACCATGTGAAGCCTTATATAGAGCTCATGTAGGTGTTTATATAATATTTAATGTAATTTCTCATTCATAGAGCTAGGCATCAGGTTATCAAAGCCTTTCTACTAGAGATGTCTCACATGATCTGTGGTTTTGAAAGGCTATGCTACTAGTTTACTGAAACCAAGTAGAGGTCCTAATTTGTTATTATCATTCTATTGTTTAAGACTTTTTCAATGGGGAAGGCTTAGTTGAAACATAATTTTCAAGATATTTTATGTGAAAGAACAATGTAGCAAAACTCATTGTGCCCTACCTTATGTGCCAATGTAAAATCATTTGAATACAAATTCTTAGTGCAATATTAGAAGTCCTAAATGTTGGTTCAAGTGATCATGCACAATGACTTGATTATTAATGCCAACATTGGTTCAAATGCAATGAAGTACATACCTTTTGGACAAATCCTAGAAAATAATCCAAGACATGAAGGTGAGCTTGCTTGGATGATGTTATAAATTGAGCATGCTTGCTGTCTAAGGTAAAGGCTTTAGGATATGTCTTGCAACAGCCAACCAAATGATTTGTTTGTAGCTTATGATAACTTTGTGTCTGATGGGCTACAATAATAAGGTGTTAAAAGCACAATAGTTTGCCTTTGTGATAAGAATGAGTGACAATCAATCTATACCTCTTCCAAATAAATACAAAGATCTTTACTAGTATTAAGTTTTGCTACATAAGGCAAATTATATATTTAGGCACTTTAGAACTTGCTCTGCTACTTGCAATTAGTTGGACCAAGAAAATGGAAATTTATGTCATGAGATAGAGTGTGCATATGTGTGAGTATAAGTAAGACAATGTCTTAGAGGCTAGTATTTTTATGTGAAGACATAAAATGAAATGCCATTATGGTTAGAAATGGATACATTCTGGTTGCTATAATATATATTTGAGTTTTGCAATTAAGTCTAATGGTATGAACTTTTTTTTGAGGAGGTTTTGAGAGACGTTCTCTCATTCAAAGCTTTATGTGAGTATATGTTTACACATGTATATATGTAAGGGCCTATGTATGCATGTACATATCAATAAGCAAGCTCATCAATATAGAAAGTTTTAGAACACAAAGAAGAGAGAAAATTAGAGTATCAGAGCTGGTTGATTCAACTCTAGTCTTGGCGTGACCCTTATTCTAATTACTAGCATTGATCCTTGGCATATGCCTACCATAATTAGAGTATCAGCTGGTTGATTCAACTCTAGTCTTGGCATGATCCTTATTCTAATTACTAGCATTGATCTTTAGCACATGCCTACCATAATTAAAAAATAATTGAGTCTGTGTGATTAAGCCTAAATTGCTTAGACATTAAGTCTAAGTACAATATTTTGGGCCCATTGTCATCCCAAATATCAATGCATCTCTTGATACCCTTATGATGGAGGGCTTTAATATGTCATGTCTTTGTATGAATCCAAAAGCTTTTTATCTTCAACATCTAATGACACAACTTTTTCATCTTTTCCAAGTAATAATTCATTTGTCTCATGTCTTGGCTTATCCTTGAGAGAATTAAAGTAGAATTTCGTGAAGGAATCACATTTTAGATTTCATGAAGCTTCAATTGGACTTCAGCACCCTTAGCATGAGGCGTTTCTTGAGTTTGTAGGTAACCTTCAACATCTATTAGGATGACATGTAACGGAATGGAATTAATTAAAAAAAAAAAGAGCTGGACACGATCCTTTCAGTAGTAGCTTTCTTGTTCCTATAGACTTAAGAGACTTAAATGACAACATTGATGGCTTCAACGCAATGAGTTTTGGTATTGTTATTAGCTACACTCTTCAAGCCTCCTACTTTAGTTTCAAAAATTTCTTGTCTTTCAAAAAATTGGTCTTTAAAGGAGCAAGGGCATGTAGTGCTTCTGGAGAAATCAACCAATCTAAAGGCTTGGGGGTGCACTTATACCACATGTAATCACAACAAAAGGGTAATTTTATTTGAAAAAATTAGATTAATTTATACCATTCATAGAAGGGGAATCTAATTGAGATTTGGAAAAATTTATTAGTTTCTTAAGAAAAGGGGTCATTTTATTGCCTGATAATATGCAATTAAAGGGGAATTTCTAATGCCCTAATATGGACAGTTTCTTCTAGATTCACCCCTTGAGCCTAAGAGAAAGGACTAAGGGAGAATGATTAGAGACAACAACATGTTGTAGTACATGCAATTTTCTTCCAAGAGCCGGTATCTATTCTAATCCCCCACTCATGTCCTAGAGAATCTTTCAAAATGGTAGTAAAGTTGTCTCACCCTAGATAATGTTTCAAAATATTCTACTTGCTTGTCATTAAGTTGCAATATTTGGATCCTAAAAAGAGGCAATCACCAAAGGCTCATCCCCAATCCATAACTTGACAACTACTATACAAGCCATGCCATTACTTCATTCCAAAATAGGGCTTCAAATCAACAATATAGTACTTTATCTCTATATTCTTCTTTGACAAAGATATTATCCATTTCTTCAAAGGATCATTATTAAGTTTGCTTTAGAATTTGCATGCATGGATTTGTTTTATCTTGTGAGCATAGGCCTCTGACATTCCAAGTTAAGGCCTCAATATTCATTGGTTGTTTATGCATTGTAGTGCTCCAAATAAGGAGGGTCATCATCAATACCCTACATCACACCATATACATTTGCTAGGAAAAGTTTCCCCTTCCCCTTTTCACCTCATCACTTCATCTCTATATGCTTTCCTTTCCTTGAGCAATATCTTCTCTTTTGTGAGGTATTACAAGCTGTTTTGTCACACTCTTCATAGTGGATAAAATCATGAGGAGAGAAATTGACTATCCATGGAATGCATAAAAAAAATTTCCTTTGAAGCTCATGATGCTTCAAAGAATCCATTCCCTCTCAAGTACATTACCGACTTGGGCAAAGAAGAAGGGATGGCCAATAAATCAATATTGCACTAGGGTTTCTCTAGATTGATAGGTCTCACCACACCACCTCTTGAATTCATACTCCCTCAGCGGTTCACTTAGGAAATAGAATAATTCTACAAAAGTGATAAATCAACACGATTGTTATACATTCCCATATTATATTATTAGTCTTGACTTGTTGATAAAGGAATATTACCTTTACTAATGGCTTGGGGGAATTGCCCTCAAACCATTGCCAAGTTGAACTAATGGCCTTGCTAGGACCCCCTATCTAGGGACTTTGTGGCCCTTGGGACCCAAAATACGGGTCCCCTAAAACAACACCACACCTTAGAACTCGATGTGGTGTACCTTGAGTTGCTATTAACTTAACTACTCCATCTATCATGTAGTCTCACTCTGCATGGTTTTTTCTCATAAGAGGGGCCTTAACACCTAAGGAACATGGATCATTGGTTGCATCTTATAAGGGTGGGGCATTGACCATATCTTATATCCCCCTTCAATTTCCATGCAAGGTGAACTAAATTCTCAACCAAATGTCAAGTCTTGAAGATGAACTCAAAGGAGATACTTTATAAGTGAGTTGGTGAAGATATCTACTCAATTCCCCTTTTTTGGAGAGTACCAAGCTCTACTATTCATTCTTAATGAAATCAAAGATATTGTGATACTAAATCTCTATATTTTTGATACATGTATGGAATATTGTACTTTTAGGAATATCAATACAAATATGTGTTGGGGGTAAAGGCACCTATGCCTAGCCACCCATGTATTAGTTATGTTGATACACAATACTACCTACATTGTGTATTAGTTACCTACACACCTATACACTGGAGGTGGCAGGCACCCGTCATTGTCCCTTCATTCTTTATTCTTTCAATCACATTTGAATAAAGGGAAGACCATCACACATTGTGATTGTTGGAGTTCCCACTTCTTGTCTGTCTGTCTGTCTGTCTCTCTCTCTCCTTCCACAATAGCTCTTGCTTCTGCTCTATGCTTCTACTTCAGGGCTCACTCCCTTCAATTCGTATCAGAGACATTACATCGGCATTGAGGAGCTCTTCCCTTTAGCTTGCTTCAACTCGAGAAAAGCTTCAACTTGAAGGTTCTATAGTAGTTCAACTCTCTTTTTCCTAAGGTATGAATCTTGCTTCCGATTCTTTCTTGGCTGCTCCCTCCACTTGAGGCTTGTTCTAGAGCTTCAAGACCCTTGCTTGAGCTTCAAAAAGTTCTCAGTATCAATCATTGCAAGCAACAAGGCCAATAACATCATCAACGAAAATTGCGTCAAATTTCCAGCTCTTATCCCTCCTTGGCACTACAACAACAGACATTGGCACCCCCTATAGCTCCTATAGCATTTGAAAAAGGTTTAGCACCTCTTTTGGAATTTTTTCGTTGGAGCCTTATTTTCAAGTGGATACCTCAGCCATTGTCTGTACATTCAAGAAAATTTGCTATAATACAAACACCACGGGTAGTCATTACTTCATTGTTTGAGCTTCATTGATGGTCACATACCTATGCATGAATGTTGAGATGCTTGGTACATGTCTTGAGATGCTTATTGGATAGGTTTGGGATATCTTTGATTAGTTTGAAGCAAGGTTCATTGTTATATATACAATGGACAAAAAGTATTTCACTTGAAAGCTTCATGCATTGAAGGCTTATATGCTTCTTGGGTACAACACATTCTAATGTACATACTTGGCACTAATGTATGAGATTGGACATGTCTATGTTGAAATTTGAGCCACATTGGATGCTTTGGCACGTTCATTTTATGCTTTCATTGCTCCTGTCCTTGTTATTATGGGTTTGAAGAGTACATATTGGATTTTATGCTACCAGCAATATGCTACTTGGATCTTGGATGTATGGATGCCTTTCACATGATGTTTTGAACTTTGTTTGCTCATCTAGCATTTGAGTTTTGTTCTAGCAAGAGCTACTACTTAACACTTGGATGGTACATTGAGCATTTGGTTATGCAATTGAGGTTGAGAGTCCTATAATGAGACCATGGGACTTGGTGACATGTACATGCTCTCGTCATGCTTTATGTATGCAGTTGATGCTTAGTGGGCTGATCTGACATTGCTTTTGAGTTGGCACCTATCTTTGTCACGCTATTATCAGTGATGTATGCATCTTGGTTGGCTATGTATTGAGTTCTGGCTACATTTCTCAGTTAGTTGTGCCTTTGGTTGGTCTCTTCTATTACCCGTGAGACCTACTCTATGCCTATGGGATGTATATCAATTTGACACATTGATCCTTTGACAATTCTTTGTGCTAGTCGCATATTCACTCACTACTAGTTGCAATTGCTGTTGTGGTTTGTCTTTCATTAGTGATTGCCCCTCTTTGGCATTGATTTCTTACTAATATATTTCATTTTTAGCATGTTGTAATTGGAGTTTACTGCACGATTTATGCGAGCAATCACATCCATTTGACAGTTTTTTGTATTGAGTTTGTCGACAACTCATTACTTGGTCAGTACCCCTTGTTTTCAACCAGATTTGGTGGTGGTTTTGGGGCTGATTTGCAAGTTATTATAGTAGCCTATTTTTCCCTTTTGTGAACTTGCTTGGTCTCATTATGACTGGTGGTTCTCCTGATAGTGCTATCTTTAATATTGATAAGTTGGATGGCACTAACTATAGGTATTAGAAGGCCAAAATTTGGCAAGTGTTAGTGTAAAAAATGCAGATTAAGCCTTTGAAATATGAGGGTGCCCAAATGTATTGATGCAGATGATCAGGCTGAAGTGGATGAGCTATATAATTCCACGATCATATTGTCCCTCTCTGAGTAGGTTTTCTATAATATTGTCTCTGATGGGCAATCCACATGGGATTTATGGGATGAGATTCACAATGTCTATGGCAAACAGAGCTCTGCTTCTCTCAGATGTATTGGCTGAAGCAACGCATGGACCTTCACATGAAGGAGGGCACTTCCATGTCAACCCACTTAAATGAGTTTCATTCCATTCTCAACCACTTATCTTTGCAAGGGATTGAATTCAACGGTAATCTTTCCCCTTTGGTCCTCTTGGCTACATTGGCTGAATCATGGGATGCATTTTGTACTACAATATATGTAAATAAGTCACCTGATGGGATAAAGCTGTAGGATGTAGAGGATGCACTCTTGAATGAAGAGGTTAACAAAAAGAATGTTAATGCTTCTTGCACCTCTCATGCTTTGACAGTTAGAGGCAATAATGATCTCCATGGGGGAGACTCTTAGCATTCTCATTTTCAATCACACGGATAGTCTCGTAGTAAGTCCCATGGCCGTAAGTCCTCATTGACTTGTCAATACTATGGGAAAGCAAGACATATTTGGCCATAGTGCCATAAAATGTGTGAGGATAAGTGCAAGGAAAAGGGAAAGGGTAAAGTACATGACAAAAACGATGATTACGGCATTGTCCCTAGTAAGTCCAGTGTTAAGATTGAAGAGAATAACACCGTATAGACTGATTCTGATGATGATTTCATACTTGCATATTTTTCTGATACTTCATAGCTGGCTGATGCCTTGTTAGGATATACTCAATGTTGGTTGATAGATTCAAGGGCTTCTTTCATGTGACCCCTCATATAGAGTGGTTTCACTCCTATTACAGTATAATTGGATCTATTCGCTTGGGTAATGATTTGACATTAGTGATAGTTGGTATTGGTGATGTTGAGCTGCAGTTTGGTTTTAGGTAGCATGTCCATTCTTCATGATGTATGCCATGTATCGGCTCTTACGAAGAGCCTTATCTCTGCTGTTGGCACGTTAGATGATGCAAGCTATGTGGTCTCTTTTGTTGATTTCTCATGAAAGAATATCCATGGGAATCTTATCATTGCATGTGGTGCCTCCAATACTCTTTACCCCCCTTGCTTGTATTTGGGTTAGATGACCATGTTTTGGCAGTGGAATGTAGTTCCACATGTATCTCTTTGGTATCATCGCCTTGGGCACATGTCCTTGAAAGGAATAAAAATACTTACCCGATTGTAGTATATTCCACCCCTTGACTATAAGTGTTTTGAGGCTTGTGATCATTCTTTATATGGCAGAAAAATATGTAATACACATAAAAAGTTTGGTATGACATGCATGGGTGAGCCTTTGGCTCTTGTTCATTCAAATGAATGTGGTCCCATATCGTGCAAGTCATCAGGTGACACAAAGTATTTTGTTACCTTGGTTGATGAATATACACATAAGGTCTAGGCATAACCTATTAAGTAGAAATCAAAAGTTGTAGCCACATTTTAATGTTGGGTTTCTTTGGTTGAGAACTAGTTTGGATATAGGCTAAAATGCCTAAGGTTAGATATGGGGTGAGTATGTATATAAAGCCTTTGAGTAGTTTTGTTACAAGAGGGGTATTAAATGTCAATTGATAGCCCTATACACCCCACTCTGGAATGGTTTTGATAAGTGCATGAATAGGAAAATTTAGGAGCAAGTTCATAGTATGCTTAGCCAGGCAAGCTTACCACAACATTTTTGGGCTGAGATAGTTACTACTACAACACACTTGATTAATTAGTACCCATGTACTGCTCTTGACTTTTAGGTTACAGAGGAGGTATGGTTTGGAAAATGTCCATCATATACTCATTCGTGTGTCTTGGGTTGTGAGGCATTCTCCTATTTTTCCAAGGACAAGTGCAATAAGATGGATCATAAGTCTAGGAAATGCATCTTTCTTGGTTATGGAGATGTAGATGAGATGCACTATTGCGTATGTAATCTGTAGGCTTGTAAGATTATCCACATCCATGATGTTATTTTCCATTTGGAGAAAATGCATAAGCAACCCTTAAGCATGTTAAGGTTATTGGATGTTAAGTCTAATTATCACATGAGTGCATCCAGAGGCCTTGAGTAGTTTCATTTGTAGGATGTTAAATCTATTGACTGTCCTTTACCTTCTCATGTGAAGGTTAGTCAACAGGACGATTGTCCATAGTGTGATGAGTAGAAGGCTGAGATGACCAAGATCCCTTATGCATCTACAATGAGAAGTTTCATGCATGCCATAATAGCCACTCATCCTAACATAGCATTTGCAGTGGGAATTGTGGCACACTATATGGCTGCACCTAGCAAATGGCATGAAAGGTGAGAAGGATCGAAGCTTTCATGCGAGAGCTATGGTGGGAGAGCAAGAGAAAGAAAGAGAGAGACAAGAAATGGGAACTCCAACAACCACAATGTGTGGCCAGAGTGAGAGAGAGAAAAAAAGAAAAGATAGTACAACATATACACATGTACAGTAGGATGAGGAAAAAGACGTCATCTCATCTAATGCCCATCAATCTCCTGAGGAAGGCAAAGCGCTTAGTAGTGAGGCTCTTTGTGAGCAAGTCTATAGGATTCTGCTCAGTCGGAATCTTGACAAGGTCAACAAATCTTTCCTCAACGACCGCTCAAATGAAGTGATACCTCACCTCAATATGTTTCGTCTTGGCATGAAGACCAGATTCTTGGCCAATTGAATGGCACTCATAGAATCGGAATGTAGTGTAGGCATAGCATCTGCCATACCAAGGTCTGGAATCAAACGGCCTAACCAGATAGCCTCTTTACAAGCCCCTGTGGCTAAAATATACTCGGCCTCTGTAGTAGAAAGGGCCATACACTTCTGCGCCCTGGGCATCCAAGAGATAGCCCCTCCAGTATAAGTGAACACATAGCCAGAAGTGGACTTCCTACTATCTGCATGTCCTGCATAATCAGAGCCAGTGTACCCCACGACTCCTGTATCCTAGGCTGCCATAACAAAGACACATATCTGTTGTGCCTTTCAGGTACCTCATGATACCCTTCACGACATCCCAATGTTTCTTGGCATGTGTAGCTATATAACGTGCCACAACCCCAATTGCAAAAACAATATCTGGAGGGTGGCTATCATGGCATACATAAGACTACCCATAGTTGATGCATAGGGAATCTTGGCCATCTCGGCCCTCTGCTCATCTGTCTGTGGACAATCGGCCTGTGAAACCTTTACATGAGAAGGTAATGGACAACCAATAGGCTTAACATCCTGGATGCGGAAGCGCTCAAGGACTTTATGTATGTACTCCCTCTGTGACATATAGAGGAGTCCCTGAGATCTATCGCGCATGATGCACATACCAAGTATATGAGAGGCCTGTCCCAGATCTTTCATCTCAAAGATCTTCTTGAGCTGAGCCTTAAGAGCATCAAGCTCCTCATGAGCTGTCCTTGCTAAAAGCATATCATCCACATAGAGTACCAAAATCAGTAAAGAATCGTCATGGGCTTTCTTCGTGTACAAGCACAGATCCATAGCACTGCGGTTGTAGCCCTGTGAGACTGCATGAATGTATCAAACTTATGGTACCATTCCCTAGGTGCTTGCTTTAAGCCATATAGACTCTTCTTTAGCTTGCAGACTAGGTGTTCCCTACCAGGGTCTGCAAAGCCCTTAGGCTGCTCCATGTAAATCTTATCATGCAAGTCCCCAAGTAGAAAAGCCGTCTTGACATCCATCTGGTACAAGTCCAGGTCAAGCTGTGCAACCAAGGCCAAGACTAAGTGTAGGATAGTCATCTTGACCACAGGAGAAAAGACTTCATCAAAGTCAACATGATGCTCATGCTTAAAACCCTTAGCAACCAATCGAGCCTTGCCTGCAGCCTTGGGGTGTCCAGGGGTACTTTTTAGCTTGTACACCCACTCACATGGCAAAGCCTTATTACCTTGAGGCAAGGGAACCAAATCCCAAGTCTGATTCTTATGCAATGAGTTAAGCTCAGACTGCATAGCCCTCTCCCAAGAGTGATAATCACCTCGGTACATAGCCTCATCATATATGAGAGGCTCTCCTGCATCTATAACTAGTACATAATCCATAGAGGGTGCAAAACGGCCAGGAGGTCGTCTATCTCTAATAGAATGCCTAAATCTCGGCTCTACTACCTAACCGACATCTTGTCTAACATCAGCATGTTTAACATCTAGGCCATGAGTATTAGGTGATGCTGCACGCTGTCCAGCTGGCCGTGGAGCGGGCTGAACGGGAGCAGGTGGCTCCTCCTGAAAGATAACTCTGCGTACCTCAACCACTTTTTTAGGTTGCATATGCATTTTGTCCTCATGAAAGATGGCATCATGGCTGCGGATCACTTTTCGCGCCCGTGGATCCCACAGATGGTAAACCATCTCTCCTGCATCTTCATAGCCAATGAAAATGCATTTGACACGCTTAGGATCCAACTTATTGCATTTGTCCTTGGGCACATGGCAGAATGCCTCACAGCCAAAGATATACAAATGATCATAAGAGGGGGGTTTGCTTGCCCATACCTCCCCTACAACCTGAAAGTCAATGCCACTGCTAGGCGACCTGTTAATGAGATGCACTATAGTAGTAACTGCCTTAGCCCAAAAGTGCTGCGGTAAGCCAGCTTGGCTACGGACCCTTTCCTGAATGGTCCTATTCATGCGTTCAGTCATACCATTTTGAGGTGGGGTGTAAGGGACGATCAACTAACGCTTAATACCCTGCTCATCACAAAACTGCTCAAAAGCACGTGATACATACTCACCCCCATTATCCGATCTTAGGCATTTTAGCCTTTTCCCAGACTCGTTTTCTGCCAATGCAAGCCAACGTTGAAATGTGTCTAAGCCATCGGACTTTCTCTTAATGGGATAAGCCTAAAACTTACGTGAATAATCATCTATGAAAGTAACAAAGTACTTTGCCCCACCAAGTGACTGACAGGGCATGGGCCCACATACATCCGAGTGCACAAGAGCCAAGGGCTCACCCATGTGTCTTTTACTAGAGTCACATGAAAGGATGCATCCGAATCCAAGAGCCAGCATTGCTCATACATGGAATGTATCTTAGAAGCTTGTAAGGCATCGCATGAAGAAGCTGCAAGTATGTAATCATCATCTGAATCAGTGGCCTGCATGACATTAACCTCTTCTATCTTCACACTAGACTTTGTAGGTACAATACTGCGCTCAGAAGACTTTTCCTGCACTTTTTCTTTTCCCTTTTCCTTGCGCTTATCATCATGCATTTTATGGCACTGTGGCCTAATATGTCTTGCTTTCCCACAATAATGATAGGTAAGATCAGACTTCCGTCCACAGGACGTAGTGCGACCACATGACTTGGACCTGAACTTCTGAGAGTCCCTGCCCTTATGATCATTATCATGCATGCCATGTTTGCCACCTCTAACAGTCAAGGCATGTGAAGAGCGGAAAGCATCATTGTTTCTCCCGTTGATTTCCTCAGTCAATAAAGCATTCTCAACATCTTTGATTTTCAGCCCATCAAGCTTGTTCGTGCATATGACAGTACGAAAGACATCCCATGATTCATGCAAGGTGCCAAGAGAAACAACGGGTGCAAGTTGTCTTTGAACTCAATACCCTATGACAATAGATTCTTCATGATGGCATGAAACTGACTGAAATGAGATGAAAGGGAGGTCCCCTCCTTCATGCGAAGGTCCATTAACTGCTTCAGCCAATACATCTGTGACGCAGGACTCTACTGCACATAGAGCTCCTGAATATTCTCCCATAAATCCCATGCACTCCGATTCTCATCTTCAACAACATTATGATGGACCTCTTTTGAGAGTGACAAAATAATGGTAGACTTGCATAGCTCATCAACTTCCATCCAAACATCATCATCAAACATATCCTCAGGTTTGACATCTTTGAAACGCAAGGGTTTAATCTGTAACTTCTGCATTAAAACCTGCCATATTTAGCACTTCCAATACCCATAGTTGGTACTATCCAACTTGGCAATGTTAAAGAGAGATGTGCCTTTTAGATGACCAGCCATACTGTCCCAAATCAATGCAAAAAGGAAAAATTGCAGGTTGCTGTAATTAGCAGAAAATACACTAAAACCACTGCTAAAACTAGCTGAAAGAGTGGATTTTACCAAGATAAGCACCTGTCCACTAAATATGACCAAGATAAGATCAAATAGTAAGCATTACCCTCAGAGAAGTGCTCAAAATCTGCAGATTTTAGCTTGCTGTAATAAATGACAGATTTCAGTAAATGAGAGCTAACTGTGCCAGAAGCGGATCCCAAGTCAATCATATACTGCCAAGACCATAATCAACATCATGCAGGCATAACATAGGCATATGATAGTCGATAAGCATGAATCCAACACCCAAACATGTCATGAAATATCTGCCAGTGAGTAGGCACACCCCCCAGTCAATGGAGCAAAGTGTGCTTGCCACTACCAAGACTTGACACAAGTAGGTGTTAGCTCACAAGGAAAGGGACCCAAGTCAAAGAGTCAGATCATAAGCATTAGAAGGAACCAAGAAATATGAACCGTGCAACATCCCAAAGGGTAAGCAATCCCAAATTGTCTCAAAAGCTCAAATAGCATAGACCGCCTGCTCAATGTCTGTCAAGCATCCAAAGACACTCCCACTGGCACAAAAGCCGTAAATATCAAGCAACAAAGCTCGAAAAAAGCATGTACAAGCACCAGTGACAAGTGTCCAAGATCAAGTATCAATGATACATCCCATTTGGGGACCAACTTTGAGCTTGGCTTACACTCCGGATCATTGATTGAGCTTGAGCTCGGCTTTGGAAAGTATTTGGATGCTCCGTCTTTGATGCACTTATGGCATGCTTTGGTCTATGCTTGACCGGCTTGACCGCCATTACGGGTTATGTCACCTATGCATGCTAGTTACATTGTTTGGAGCCACTTGCTTACTGGAGCTTTGTCTTGGCTTAACTTTGGACTCCCAGAGCTTACTTGGGCTATTTATTGGCTTGCCAATGTTTATTTTGGGATGTACTTGATGTCTATAGAAAATAGCTTTAGCCCATTGTATTACATCAGTGATTAACTATGCAAAACTGAATATTTCAACATCAAAATCAGTCCAAAATGGTGGCAAATCAATAGGCATCAACCGTGACCAACTAGGCATCAAATAGCAATGCAGCCGTGCCGGGCAAGCATAAACATCAAATGTGACTATAGCACTGTTATAAACTGCATGTGGACTGTTATGACAGTCCCAAAATAGTTCCAAATCCATCTTGAATCAATGTTAGTGCTCAAACCTTCAATGCCAAGCATCAAAGCATGTTCATATGCCCGAAATGGAGCCTTTGCAAGTGCCCAATGCCTGGCAAGCTAGAGATGAGGAAGACCAAATTGTAGCTACTGAAAACAAGGTAAAAAACTAATGCAACCTGATCTAGGGTTATTGCAATGCCACGTGGCCTAAATGGCAAGTGTGGGGGATAGGGTAGGCACCAATGAAGCCTAGGAAGAGGCCTCAACAAGCCACCATGAAGGGGGAGCAAGATATGAGCTCCATGAACCTTGGATATGGTTGCCCTATTGCCTGCACCTTGTGTGGACTGAATAAAACCCAGTAAAGAATAAAGCAATACCTTTGTGTGAATGCCATGAGAGGGTGCCTCAATAGGCTGGGAGGAAGCTCGGGAAGCCGGGGAGTGACAGGAGCTCAAGGGAGTTGGCTATGGCTGCCGGGATGGAGACCCAATGCGAGTAGAGAGTCGATGGGAAGCTAAGAATGCCATGAGCCAAGCTGTTGGGAAGCCGAGCTCTGATACCAGTTGAAAGACGAGAAGGATCGAAGCTTGCACGTGAGAGCTATGGCGGGAGAGCAAGAGCAAGAAAGAGAGAGACAAGAAATGGGAACTCCAACAACCACAATGTGTGGCCGGGCCTTCCTTTATTCAAACTATCACCAAAAGAATAAAGAATAAGTGACTGTGATGGGCATCCACCATTTGCAATGTACAGTGGTGGGTACGCTAAGTGGGAAGCTCGGGGGCAATCGGTATCACGGGGGCCGTCTGTCCGGAACAGATACTCTTTCCTAAGGAACTCTGATTGAGTTGGAAAAAAAATTCTATAGGTTCTACCTGCGAGTGGGTCACACAATACCTTTGCTTCCAGAACAAGCGATTGCTGCATTTCCATTCAATTTTGGACCTAAAGAGATTCCTGTCGAAGCTAAGCCCATCACTTCAATTTTTTTACAACCTCTGAAATTTCTTGATATATAGATATATATGGAATGATTCAATTTTTTAGGCAATCCAAAAACCTATTCGTCACTCCCAAAATCGCATGGGCGATACAGTTCGTATCGTATGTGACGCGGGTCACGCCTGCCAGTGTAATAATACAGGGGCGCCTAGGCGGAGGCGCCTTTACCCCCAACATGGCATTATGATGCTATCAAGGGTATCATGAGGTACTTGAAGGGAAAAAAAAACTATGTGCATCTGCTATAGTGGCTAGGATACTAGAGTCATGGGGTACATAGACTCTGATTATGTAGGACATGCAGATAGTAGGAAGTCCACTTTTGGCTATGTCTTCACCTTTGCTGATGTAGGTGCTATTTCTTGGATGTCCAAGGTGCATAAATGCATGGCCCTACCTACTAAAGAGGTAGAGTATGTTATAGCCACCACCACTGAGGCTTGCAAGGAGGCTATCTAGTTAGGTCAAGACATGGGCATTACTAATGTGGTCCCTACACCGCACTTGGATTCTATGAGTGCTATTCCGTTTTGATATTTCATGTGAAGATAAAGCACATTGAGGTGTGTTGCCACTTTATTAGAGAGGTCATTGAGAGGAAAAGTCCATTGAGCTTGTCAAGATCTCAACTGATCAAAATCTTGCAGGTTTGCTTACCAAAAGTTTCTTAATGGAGCATTTTGCCTTCCTTAGGAAGTTGATGGGCTTTGGATAAGATATTGCCTCCCTTCATCTTGTCATACTTATACACATTTATACTTTGTTACTTTTTCTCTTGTTTTCTCCTCACTAAGGACACATTCGCCTTTAACTGGGAGGTTGTTGGGGGTAAAGGTACATGTGCCTAGCTGCCCATATATTAGTTACACTAATAGTACCTGCACTATGTATTAGCTATCCACATACCTGTACAATTCAGGTGGCAGGTGCCCATCATTGTCACTTATTTCTTTATTTTTAAGGGACATTTCACATATTTTGATTGTTGGAGTTCCCACATCTTCTCTCTCTCTCTCTCTCTCTCTCTCTCTCTCTCTCTCTCTCTCTCTCTCTCTCTCTCTCTCTCTCTCTCTCTCTCTCTCTCTCTCTCTCTCTCTCTCTCTCTCTTGCTCCTTCAACTATAGCTCTTGCTTCTGCTCCATGCTTCCACTTTAGGGCTCACTCCCTTCAATTTGGTTGTCACATATTAGCACAATTGGCCCTTCATCTTGAATCCCCATGTGCCATATCATCCTCTTACCACACTGGTTCACATGCAATAAAACAAGTTGCCTTGTACTTAGCCTTGGTATGTGATTATTAGTTACTTCATGATAATCCTAGGAAAAATTCTTGAGCTAAAAGATAAATAATAATAAAAAATAGATTTTTTAGAATCACTATCTCCTTTTAATATGAACCACAATTTTCCACTACCGAATTTTCTAAAATGGAAGGGATGCCTCTTCAATTACATGATCACCTATATTCCAAACTTGCAATGATCCTCATGAGGCTAGTAAAGAACCTACTCAAAAAACTAATAGAAAGATTGATGTTTGGCTTAGTATTGCACAAATAGATGATATTATAAATGACCAACTTCTTGTACTTCCTAATGTATGCTATAATGGGGAGGTATCCTCAATGAATAACATTCAAGTGACCTCCATAGGTTTAGCTATCTCCTTCCTATTGGATACACTAAATGCTTTGAAAGATCTCCCTTTCATACTTCTACCGAGAATGAATATCTCCCCAAACAATAGTGCATTGAGCTTAAGTCTATCAATTCAAACTCAACACTCAAAGCCCCTCAAGAGAGAAGCACACGCAGAAGCAAGAAAGAAATGGCTATGGAGGTTTGAACTCAATAGAACAAGACCGGTGTGGGAACTCCAATAGTCACAATATGTGACTTACCTTTCATTTATTATACCATAGTATAGAATAAATAATAAATATGATAGTGATGGGTAACTACCACATAGTGTATAAGTGTGTGAGCACTGAGTACATGGTAAATGTAGGTGACTAGGCACAAGTGGTCTTTAACCCCTAATAACCTCTCACTTAAAGGTGAATGTGCCTGGAGTGAAAATAAGAAATAACATATGAACACAACTAGATGAGAAAAAATATCATCTCATCCTATGCTCGTCATCTTCTTAAGGAATGCATAACATTCCATTGGGAGACTTTTAGTGAGCAATTAAACAAGATTCTTATCTGTAGAGATCTTAACAAGCTCTATTTACTTGTATTCAATCATCTCTCTAATGAAGTGATATTGGACATCAGTGTGCTTGGTATTCACATGAAAGACCTGATTATGTACCGATTGGATGGCACTCATAGATTCCACATAGGGTCTCCTTGCAAGCCTCAATGACTCTACAATGTACTCAACCTTGGTAGTAGACAAGGTAGTGCATTTTTGCACCCTAGATATCCAAGAAATAGCAGCTCCAACAAGGGTGAAGACATAGCCACAATGAAACTTCCTACTTTTTGAATGTCCTTCATAATCTAAGTTAATGTAGCCCATAATTTTGATAGTCCCTTACACCCATCCCAAAATGGTATTGTAGCATGTGTGAATAAGATCATTTAAGAGAGGGTCTACAATATGCTTAGCCATGTAGGCTTATCTCATGCACTTTGGGATGAGACAATAACTACTATATTTCACTTGATTAATAAAGACCCATGCATTGCTCTTGGTGGTATTGTTGTTGAGGAGGTGATATCCATGTACACTTGTGAGTCTTTAGATGTGAGGCTTTCTACCATATTTCCAAAGACAAGTATAACAAGTTGGATCCAAAGTCTATCAAATGCATCTTTCTTGGATATGGTGATACAGGTGAGATAGGCTATCACCTTTGGGATCCACAAGCTATACGAAAGTTATATGTAGCCATGATGTTGTGTTTCATGAGGAAAAGATGCATAAACAACTTGAATAGCTGATAGAGGTGTGCACGGTGATGTTTGAAGAAGAGCCTCATTACAAAACAACTAGCTCTACTTAGGCGACCTACAATTGTTGTTGATGCTCTAGTGGCCTAGGATCAGCTTGTTGCACAAGATCGTGTTGTTGATGGACAGAGAGGACATGATGTACCGGCTCCACAACCAATCTTGTGATACTCTACTAGAGCCTTGCATCCTCGATCGCCATGAGCCTATTACCGTTATGTCTTAGTAATTATGATGGACTCCTTACTTCTGAGGAGGCTATGCACAGAGGTGATAGCTCCTCTTGGTAAAGGGCTATGTAGTTTGAGTTTGAGTCACTATAGAAGAATCATACTTGGAATTTGGTTTCCTTACCAAATGGAAAACAACGATTGCCATGCAATTGGATATATAACCATGAGTACCCTTGGTCAAGCTAAGCCAGAATATAAATCTTGATTGGTTGCAAAGGATTTTAAACAAGAGAAGGAAGTCGATTTCATGAGATCTTCTCTCTTATGGTCAAGATGGTTACCCTTTGCTTGGTTTTGGCCTTGGTTGCATTATTGGATCTGCATAGTACTAGATGGATGTTAAGATAACTTTTCTCCATGGGGACTTGCATGAGGACATTTATATACAATTGCCTAAGGACTTTGTGGAAAAGTGTAGGGCCACTTAGTATACAAGTTGAGAAAGAGTCTTTATGAAATTAAGGAGGTACCTAGGGAATGGTATCATAAGCTTGATGCCTTGATTCCTAGTTCTATACCCATAGCGCTATGGATCCATGTCTTTACATGAAGAAGGCCCTTGATGGTAGCCTTATCATTTTGGTATTATATGTTGATAATATGTTGATTATTTGGAGTGCTCATGATGAGTTGGATGCTTTCAAGACTTGGCTCAAGAGGAGTTTTGAAATGAAGGACATGGAGCATGCTTCACATATACTTGGGATACATATTATGCATAACCACTGTAAGAGACTCCTCTACTTGTTGCAAAAGGATTACATCCAAAGGTTACTCAAGTGGTTCCATATACATGGTGGTAAGCCCATTGGTACACCTTCACCTTCCCATGAGAAGGTTAGTTAGGTAGATTGTTCCCAGTCACATGATGAGAGGGCCAAGATGGGTAGATTCCATATGTATCCATAGTGGGAAGCTTGATGTATGCCATGATAGCCATAAAATTGGACATAACATTTGTAGTGGGAGTTGTAGCTCTTTATATGGAGACACTTGGCAGGCAACATTGGGATACTATAAAATGTATAATGAGATACCTTAAGGGAATTTTAGATGCATCTTCTTAAATCCACCATCCAAGAATTCCAACTTGACATAAATTTGGCAAATTGAGCTTCTCTTGAGCGGCCACTAGAAGTACAATGTGAGTAGTGGTCACTCTGGAAAATGGATTTAAGAATTCTTGAAAATCAAAGCCTTCAACTTGTGAAAACCTATGTGCAACTAACCTGACGTTATATTCTTCTAAGGTCTCATTGAACTTGTACTTTTCCTTCCATAGTCACATCATGCTAATAGTCTTCCTCTTGCTTGCACTTGGTTTATTGTAAGAAGCCATCAAGGAAATTATAGGCCTTCTCTTGTTGCTGACTATGTAATCTGTGTACAAAAGTGGATAATGGTCTCTCTTGGTTTTCACATTTATTTTTTAAAAATTGATATATACCCCAATCTTCCCATTCTTCTTGAGTACAATAAAGATCTCGATGATAGCCAACCCATATGCTTGATCTAAAAAATGAGCTTGTTTTCTAAAATTTATCTAGCTCTACTTGAACATAGTGAGCATAGCAAGGATACAGTGAATAAGATTGTTGTTTGATTGACTTGGCATCATGGTTTAATGGGATTGTATGCATTACCATTGTTGATGGCTTGGATTTAGTTGGATTGAATAGGTTGATGCATAGTACCTCTATTTTGGGGTTCTCAGTGGGTGTGGTAAGATTGGTTTGAGAATTTTGGACTTTGATTGACACTTTATCATTAGGTTTTGTAGTTTATCACCTTAGAGTTATTATTTGGGAGTTCATTCATGAGTAGTTGCTCATGGACCCTTTGTTGAGCTTTGGGTTGATAGATCATTGGAGCACTCATAGATTGGGCAGCCTTCCTTTTGGTTTTTCTCCTCCCCTGTTTTTCGGTTGATGCTTCTGGGCCTTGGTTCTTGGGGCATGAGATTAAGGATCATACATGGCACTTGAGAGTTTAGGCAGTCACATCAAGGTGTTACCTTCATAGTAGCCTTGGCCTCACAACATGGCTTTTGAAACCTAGCGCTCCCCACCAACCATGTGTGAACTATAGGAGTGCCAACTCTGTCGTTTAGGCCTAGAGTTTGAGGTACATAAACTATGACTTCCAAATGATTGGCGTTTGTGAGATTGCATCTATACTTGGGGACCCACTTGAGTGTTTGGATTGTAGCTTTGGTTGTGGTCTCTAGATGCTAGTGTGACTTTACTATGGGAGTACGCTGTGATGCACTACCCCCTCCTTAGGGTTGACACTAGGCTTAACTATCGATGACACTACAGGCTTTTGGACAGCTGTGGTGACTTTGCTAAAAGATGTTACTATTCTAACATTATTGACGAATTTGCTGAAAGATGTTACTATCGATGACACTACAGGCTTTTGGATAGCCGTGGTGACTTTGCTAAAAGATGTTACTATTCTAACATTATTGATGGCAAGGTGGATGCACTTTGACTTGTAGTCAACATTACAACGAGCTTGTTTTTTGAATATGCACCCAAACTATGACTCCTTACCAACACTTTGCTTGTTTGGTAGCACGTAAAAGACAATAGGCAAGCTCTCAGTATTGATAGAAACCATTAGTTTACATTTTTCCAAGAGTGGATAGGAGTGTCCTCAACGGGCTAAGATTCACATTGGTTGGTTGCAATTGGGGTTGACAGTCGAGTGTTCATGCATTAAGATATTTGAGTCAGCTCCTTCATCAATTAGTGCATCAAGGGTGTATGCCTTTTGGGCGGTTATGATTATTCATAGGTAGGCTGGCGCTACTGCTTCCTCCTCCTCCTCCTCCTCCTCCTCCCCCTCCTCCTCCCCCTCCTCCTCCTCCCCCTCCTCCTCCTCCTCCTCTAGTTTTGTGATGGTTGCAACTCTCACATTCTATGGTGGTCCTATCATCAGAGGTTCATGAAGTGGATGTGATGGAGGGTAATACTTTTTGATGTGACTTCTATTGAAAAAACCTATGCCCTTCCCTTCTAGGGTTTCAAGTTCCACATTCCCCAGTCTATTGATATTGCAAACCTTCAAAGATCCCAATCCCTTGAATTTCATTTTCGGCTTGTGTCCCTTGATAGAGTACAACAAGACTAGGTCTCCTTGCCCAAAGTATTATTGTTTGACATGCTTATCAAACCAACTATTGCGTCGTGCCTTTTCATAGATCAGAGCATGGGTTGCAATAAGATGAGTCTCAAATAGGCATTCCAACTCCATTAATTGATTTGTCCATGCTTCTTGGCCCTCCAATCTCTCTTGGGATGCTATTCTCAAGCTTGGAAAACAAAGAACTCTACTAGTATAATAGCTTGAGTTTCGAAGGTCAATTTGAATGAGGTCTTTCCTATGGCTATTTTGTAGGCCATTTTATATGCCTACAAAGTTGCCATGAGCTTGTTATCCTAGTCTGCATGAGGTAGAGACTATTGTTAGGACACTCACCAAGATCTTGTTTGTGGATTTGACTTGACTGTTGGCTTGAGGATAATATGGTGAGGACTTTCTATGGATTATTAAGAAGGTGGATAATAGTTGAGCGATCACGTCATTGATGAAGTATGTGCATTGATCACTAAGCAACTTTATGGGGCAACTGAACCATGAGATTACTTGCTCCCAAAGGAACTTGGCTATGGTCCTAGCATCATTTTTACAAGGTGCTCGAGCTCTTGCTCACTTGGTAAGATAATTTGTGGTAACAATGATGTACTTGGCTTGAGAGTACTATGTCGTAGGGCTGATCGGACCAATGAAGTTGATTTTCCATTTTTTGAATGGTTGGTGCATGATCACTAGGATCAACTTCATTTTGTCCTTACAAATAGGGACCTTATCAATTTGTTCCTTCACTGTGTGTGCATGCTTAGGATTCATTGCATATGGTCGTTGCTTGATTAGTACATCATCAAGGATCATAGGGATGTTATGGGTCATGATATTAAGATCTATTCCTTTTAGCTTATCTAAGGACCAAGCAAACACATCGGAAAATTCTCTTAAGAGATTTATGAGATCATTCTTCTCCTCCTCGATTAGGTCATTTGCTATGTACACAGGTTGAGGCTTGTTCTCTTCCCTCGCCAACTTGACCTCCTTAACTTTGGCTAGTCCTTCGATGGGTTCACTTGATTGTCCTTTTCACTTGGCTCCTACTAACATCAATATTCGATCATCCTTCTTGAACTTCATGAAGCGCTTGGGCTTCAAGTCTTGGGGTTTCTTCTGTCATTCAACTTTTGAAGTCATTGAGTATTTCTTTCTTTTCTCCTTTAGCCTCCTGCACCCTAGGTGGAGTGAAAGGTCCCCCTTGGTGTGTCTGGTCCCACGTGGTTGAGGAATTTGGGGTCACTATAAGAGCTCACCCCTTTGATGCAGAGTTGTACTTGCCATCCTCACTGGAAGAGGCCCTCTCCCTTGGTAGGTGCAACTTTGAGGCTAACTCCACTCCAAATATTGGTATGGTGCAAGGCTGCACTAATCTCGCTTGCTCATAATCTACCACC
The DNA here is from genome assembly GCF_053477565.2 of Lygodium microphyllum. Classification (NCBI taxonomy): domain Eukaryota; kingdom Viridiplantae; phylum Streptophyta; class Polypodiopsida; order Schizaeales; family Lygodiaceae; genus Lygodium; species Lygodium microphyllum. Next base: position 132,802,177 of record NC_141149.1, read on the forward strand.
TCTAGGCATACTAGCCAAGCTCACCCTTGGAAACTCCTTTGTTCATCACTATAAACATGATGACCTCTCGAGGTTGAGTGTTTGCTCTAGTTTTCTCAATCACACTTCCATTTGTGTCATATTCTATAGTCTCTACTTCCTCTTTGCTTTCCTCATTGATGGAATAGTAGTCTTTGCACTCATCCTCAGAATCCTCATACTTGGACTATGCATTGTTTTTAGGGTTTCTATTTTCAAAGTTTTTCTCATCATCATGAGAGTCCAGTTATATGACAAGTTTAAGTCATGCACCTTAGTCCATTGCCACTCTTTGCTGGAGGTGCACGCTATATGTCGTGACCTAAATTGTGCAATTTTATCGATTCATTGTTGCATCTGCCAAAATCATGCCGCATTCAGCTTGTTCGAGTGATAGCGATTCTGGGCCGAACCACAGAATTGGCCCTTAGTGCTTTTGTGTTTGGCCATTCAGTCCACCACCATTCGGACGCTCAAGATTCAGCCCCAATCAACCATTCAGATCAACTTGGCATTCGGCCGACCTGAATCGAGGCCCTCGGCCATTCGCCCATTCGGCCCTTGAACGACCACATTCTGATGGTTCAAACTTGACATTTGGACCAGTTCTTGTCCATTTGGACAAGTTGAGTCGGACATTCGGCCCTTGCACTTTAGACTTGCTAGGTTGAATTTTGATTTTTAAAAAATTTTAACCTGTAGACCCTGATTGACCTAGACCATTGTCGTGCGAACCCCCGAAGGCCATAGAGATGCTTAAAACACCTTTCTAGTGCAAGAAACAAGAAAGTTAGCAGAACATAGACTTAGAAGTGACTCTAGCCGACTAGCTAGCAATTCATGCTGCTAGTAGCACCGAACTAAGTCATAGATCCCCAAACAGATCTCGATCGAGCTGAATGATGCAACACAGATCCTAGGACTAGTGAGAATGGCCAAAAACCGAACTTACAGCCTATCATTCCAAATGTGTAAATGAGAGTGTGAGAGCCGCATAGTCCCTTTACCTTCGCACTCGTATTGATTTTCAACACTTGAAATACACCTAAGAAAAGTTGAAAGCCTAATTGCACACAGTGCATGGAAGAGAGCACACACACACACACACACACACACACACACACACACACACACACACACACACACACACACACACACACACACACACACACACACACACACACACACACACACACACACACACACACACACACACACACACACACACACACACACACACACACACACACACACACACACACACACACACACACACACACACACACACACACACACACACACACACACACACACACACACACACACACACACAGAGTGACTATAAATTGAGGATTGTTTGTAATTAACAAGGAACACAATCAGACGTAACCCTAGAATGAACCCACAAGTAGGGGAAGACCCTGAGACATAGTCGGGTGATTGAAATCCCAAGAGTAGGACCAATCAGAAGAAGCAATAGAGAAGCTAAACACAGTAAGGACAGACACCATTGGAGGAGTGGATCTACCCAATCTAATCAATCTCATGGACAACCTAGTGGAGAGAGAGACCATTAACATGGAAAAAACAAGCACTAACCACGGACGAGACGAAGAGCTCAACCTAGGTAGTTTCTTGACAGAAATCTAGCTGCTAGTTGCCTAATGATCTACAGACCCACACATGACCTTGAGGAGGAGAGGAGACTAGCGTGGAAAGCCTTAAAGGGTATAGTGAACTACAATCAAGAGCAACAAGCCAAGAGCTTGCAGCAGAGCATAGAAATGCAAGAGATTCAATTGAGTGCTAGCTTTGGCAGGTAGAAATTGGACAGGACCATACATAGAGAGAGAGAGAGAGCGCTAGAAGAAAACCTCACATGAGCGAGCTTCTAACGTAGAGACTACTTGATAACAGGGTGGCAGAGCATAGTGCAATAGCTCTAGTTACTTCACTACTTGTAGGATTAGGAGTTACCCAGGGCTCCAAGAGCCAATCTAAGATCCATGTAGTTAAGAAGTAGCTAGATAAATACCAGCCAAACAACGATCCCTATAGCTTCGTTGAGTAATTTGAGTAGGTCTGTAAAGCCAATGGCCTCACCGATCTTGCTCAACAATCACAAGCTTTCAACCTATGCTTAGGCAATAAGGGAAGGACTTGATACACTAGCCTAGATGCCGTAGAGCACAATGAATTCAATAAGCTCAAGAATCTCTCATTAAGAGATTCTCAGAGGTTGGGTACTTAGAAAACCTAATCGTACTACTCATGAACATGAAACAGAGAGATAAGGAAGACATCAAGGATTATGTGACCCACGTGAGGAGTATTTTTAAGAGAATCCCGATGAACAAATGACCAAACACGAAGAGAGAGGCGTCCATAGTCTTCATCAATGGGATATGGGGTGAAGAACTCTACAAGGCCTTGGCAAGCAACTCAAGCTTGCAGCGAGACGTGCTAACTAGGGTCCTTGAAGAGGCTATCAGGGTGGATGACTAGCTCAAGGAGAGAAGCTCTAGAAGCTCAAGCCAAGAAGAGCCTAACCTTAGAAACTTCAGGAGAGCTTCAATGTCAAGCGAAATATCATGCTCGAGGACTCAGGACAAAGGAAAGGGCGCTGACCCAAGTTAGGAGCTAGTGGAGATGAAGATGGAGCTAGCCAAACTACAAGAGATGATGAGATAACCAAAACACCCTCATGTTCAATGTGTGTATTGTGGAGGAAACCACGCGTTAATTGAGTATTGGGACCCTAGGTCCCAACCTTCAACAAATTGCAGCAGGTTCGGCCACGATGCCATGCATTGCAGACTGCCAAGAAGACTTCCGAACTCGCAAGCTTACAATCAGCCTTACCTAGTGAATAGGCCGCCAAACTTCTTCGGAAGGGGAGCCCCATTAGGTCTCCTAATACCCAAGGATGCTAAACCAGCAATTCATAGGATGGAGATAAACCCAACAGAAATACCAAACTGCCTGACCCTATGTAACTCATCCACTGAGGGATGCTCGAGTCCACTATGTGGAGGAGCCAAACGACAAACCTTACGTGAACCCTTACATCTCGTATGACAAAGAGGATAATCTGATCCTTATGGACTACAGACCAATACCAGTGATGGTATTAGGTAGAGGCAGAGGCAGAGGCAGAGGCATAGGCAGAGGCAGAGGTAGAGGTAGAGGTAGTGATAGTGGTGTAGGAGGGTAGGCCCAAGAGCTGATTGGACTTGTGGTCACCTTAGGACATATCTCCTCGTGCTTCCCTAAGAGTGAGGAGGCCGTCCACAACAAGGTAAATCTTAGATGGGTGGAGCGTGGAATCACTCATCTATTTGACAATTTCCCTAGATAGAAACCATCCTCTAGTTCGAAAATTGCCATTAGTCCCACTGGGGTTGTTTGGTGTCAAGACACTCAATGGGGAGGCCGCACCCATCCCATTGAATGTCATGACCCGCGTGTAGATGAAGCAAGCCAGCACATCATTGCTAGGGTCTAGGGACTTAAATACAGTATCAATTAGAAAAAAAAATCGTATAGGTGAAGAAAAAAGAAACGAGATGCAAAGATCATGCTAAAAACAGAGAGTGCCATAATGCTGCTTTTTCTTAAAAAAAGGTGATAGATGTAGAGGGAGAAACGCCAGCTCCAAAGATGGCTGAGAAGGGAAGTGCGAAGGTCGCGGAGTACCCAAACCCAAAGCACCAACTCAAAGCCATCAAGAAAGTGAAGGAGTGGGTGAAAGAGGCCCAAGAACACTTAAAAGATGGTGAGCCCATATTGGAAGATGAGATTGATGATCTCTCAAGCATAAGCATGTCAGTCTCACCACCATGACCAAAATTGAGAGACACGATTGCACCACAAGCAGTGCCGCTTAGACAGAGCTTGAATGCTACGAGGCAGCAAATTAGTCAAGGCCATTGGCCTATAAATGCAAGATTTGGAGAAAAGCAAGCAGATAGCAACCTCCTCACTACTCTAGTGACCACCCCTCTGATGCTAAACCTAGGAGACTTACTTAGGTAGCATCTAACACTATGGCAAGAGTTGAAACAGTGGTTGAAGGTTTGATGGAGCAAGCTATTGCTGACTTCCACGAAAATGGTGCAGAGACACAAATATCAAGTCTGACATGGAGCAAGCTATCACTAACTTCCACGAAAATGGTGTAGAGACACAAATATAAAGTCTGACGCTACACTCAATGCCCAAATCCTTGCAAGTCAGACATAAGGGCAGGAGTTAATGTGCTTAGCCATGCAGTACTCCAGGCTTGGGGTAACCCGCCTGTTTAGAATGCTAGGTTTAATGTCATGCTAGCTAATGGAATGAAGGTGAGGCCATTTGGAATGCTAAATAATTGGCCCTTGAAGATCAAAGGAGTCCAATTCTCCATTGAATTTATAGTCATGAAGGGGGTGGACTATGACATCCTGCTATACCAGCCTTGGATGCACAATGCAAGGGTCATAGAGGATTGTGATAATGGTCTAATCTTCTTAGGCAATAGAATACCAGATTAGAAAATATTACGGGCCATTGACTAAGTATATCCTTTGTTAAGAAGATGAGAGAGATTGGATGCACGTGGTAGCCACTATCGATCTGCCATTCTCGGACGGTGAGGAGTACGAGAAGGCTACTAAGGTAGTCGGTAAGCCCGGAGACGCGAACCTTCAGTGCCAATGTGCATGATGGCTAAAAGATCAAATAAACAACAAAACCCTATTAAATTCCATATCCCTAGCAATGAGAGAACTCCTTGAGATCCTAGAGCATTTGACAAACAAGCTAGTAGGCAACACAGCTGCTAACCCTAAACATCTCTAAGATCTCTTGAAAAAACCTAAGTGATGATGGACCAAAGTGCATGACTTAAACTTGATATACAATTGGGCCTTAGTCACCAATGAAAAGGAGCCATATCAAGACTTAGGAGATGATGAGCAGTCGGATGAAGATAGCTCTAATGAAGAAGGAATGTTGTATCACCCTCTGAGCTGCGATCTCAAGGAGAGACTCCCTCTTCTAGTGAAAATAGAGAGTTTGATTTTGAGTCAAAAGTAAGCTCAGATAGTGAACCCGAAGTACCTCAACCTCCTAAGACTAGATGCACCAAAGGGGACCTACTTGTTCACCTAAGGTGTGCCAAAGACTGGAGGAAAGGAGGAAGCAACCCAAGGAACCACAAAGGCTGATGAGTAAAGAAAGCCACAAGACCTACCAAAGTGATTCACAAAGTTCAAAAAAGGCAATAGGATAGTGCTCTTGCTGGGATCCAAATTCCAAGGGCAAGCCAACGAACCAATAGAAGGACCCACCAAGGTTAAGGAGGTCAATTTAGCCAAGGAAGGGGAGACACCCTGACCTGTCTTTATAGCGGAGGACTTGACTAAGAAAGATGAAGCAAGTCTCATTGCTCTCTTGTGAGAGTATATAGACATGCTTGCTTGATTCGTCAATGAGCTAAACGGGGTAGATCCGAGTGTAGTGACTCACAACATACCCATGATGCACCTGCCGGTCAACAAGTAGCGATCGTATCCAATGAATCCCAACCACACTCATGCAATGAAAGAAGATATTGATAAGATTTTGAGATCAAGATTCATTTATGAGATTGAGCACATGGATTGGGTCTCACCCATAGTGATCGTGTTGAAAAATAACAGAAAGATTAGAGTGTGCATCAACTACAAGAAGGTAAATACTGCTACAAAGAGAGATAATTATCCTTTGCCATACACTGAGCACATGCTCGAGAGAGTGGCTAGTAAAGAAGCCTATAGTTTCTTGGATGGCTCATCAGGATACAATGAGGTGCAAGTGCATCTTGAATGATAGGCATAAGACTGCATTTGCCACTGAGTGGGGTGTCTTTGCCTACATAGTCATGCCCTTTGGGTTGACTAATGCACCATCTACCTTCTAGAGGCTCATGTGTGTTATATTCAAAGACATGAGTTTTTGTAGATGATTTGTGTGTTCACTCTACATGGAATGAATACTTAGATAAGCTTCGAGCAATCTTTGAACAATGTTGGTTATATTGCCTCTCGCTGAACCCCTTGAAGTGCTAGTTATGGGTAAAGCACAGATGCATCCTAGGGCATGTGGTGTTGAAGAACAACATTTCCACGGACTTCTCAAAAGTCAGGGTTATTGTTGATATTTCACCACCATCCAATTACAAGGAAGTTCAATGCTTCCTAGGCAACACAAGATACTATCGGTGCTTTGTGCTGAACTATGCATTGATTGCTAGACCTCTATACAAGTTGCTAATTATATTCGAGTGGACCAAGGAATGCCAATGCACATATGAGGAATTGAAAAAGGCTCTAACCACTGCACCAATTCTATGAGCCCCAGACTGGACAATTACCTTCCCTGTTCATATCGACACTTCAAAATTCACTGTGGGAGTTGTGTTGTGTCAACTTGGTGAACATAACCTAGACTATCCAGTGAGCTTTGCTAGTAGAAAACTCACAGATACAGAAATGAATTACTCAACAATGAAAAGAGAGGACTTAGCCATGGTATTTGCTATTACAAAGAATTTTTGGCATTAGCTTTTGGACATGCCTTTTACCTTCTTTGTTGACCATCAGCCATTGTTTTATCTTGTCAATAAACCTTGTGCTATGAGACACATTGCTCGATGGTTACTTTTGCTTTCAGAATTTGACTTCTCCATGGTGAGTCCATGGTGGTATGCAAGGGGAAGAAATAGACAGGGCATCCCAAACAAATTGCTAGATATGCATCTGTTTCACCTGTCTAGCACGAGAGATTTATTTAGAGCTGATTTGATGCCATATTGGGCAGACGACATAGTCCAAGTGCTTGAGCATAGACTCTCTGATTGACCTATCAAGAAGGCTTGACTTAGGTGACTTATCCTTAAAATCCAACCCTTATGAGTTGATAGTAGGCCAACTTTATAGACTGGGGCAAGACGAGTTGCTGCGTAGGTGTGTGTGCAAGCATGAAAGGCATGACATACTAGCAGAGGCACATGGTGGGATTGTAGGAGGACACTTTAGCGGAGATACGACAGCTCGCAAGGTATTGCAGTCTTGACTGTGGTGACCTTCTCTATTTCAAGATGCATCATGATTTGTAAAACACTGTGACGAGTGCCAACAAACCAATGTCTTGATTTGTAAGGATCAAATGGAAACACTGTGATGAGTGTCAACAAACCAAGGTCTTGATTTGCAAGGATCAAATGGAGATAACCGCTATCATTGCAAGAAAACCTTTTGAGAACTAGGGGGAATTGACTTGATCTGGCCGATTACTCTTGTGGCATAGTATTCATAAGACAAATACATAATTGTTGCCATGGATTATCTCCTGAAGTGGATTGAAGCACGAGCACCTAGGAAGAACGACACTATGACCACAGCTAAGTTCTTATGGGAGTAGGTGATCTCACAATTTGGCTACCCCATCGAACTGGTTAGTGACCAAGGCATGCGCTTCATTAATGAAGTGATCACTCACCTCATGTCTACCTTTCTAATAATCTATTGAGAGTCTTCGCCTTACTATCCTTAGGTGAATGGCCAAGCTGAGCCTACTAATAAAATCTTAATGAATGTCCCTGACCAAAGTAGTCTTTACTTCACCAAGTGACTAGGATAACAAATTGATGGTAGCCTTGTGGGCCTACCACACAGCCTATAAAACGGCTATAGGATAGACTCCCTTTAGGTTGACCTATGGGACTGAAGCAATTCTACACGTAGAGTTGTTCGTTCCTAAGTTGAGAATCGCTCTTCAAGAGAGATAGGATGGAAACGAAGCATGGACAGAGTGCCTAATTGAGCTAGAACGACTATTGAAAACTCGACTTCTAGCCACCCACCCACTCACTGATATGTGAGAAGACAAGACACAAAAGATGGTTTGACAACCTGTCAGGCAACGAGATTTCGAACAAGGAGACTTAGTACTCTTGTACTCAATCAAGGGTCATAAACAGAAGATGTAGTTTAGAGGGGTAGGGCCTTTCAGAGTTTGCACCATTAGCAGAACCGGTAATGTGAACGAAACCCTAGAGGGAGAGGGCATTGACTTCTTCAATGATAGTCACATTAAGAAGTACTACCCTCCCACGCACCCATTACACGAGCCTCCAATGCTAGAGTCCCCTGTCAATGTACGAGTGGCCACAATTACATAGATTGATGATGAGGATGAGGAAGCAGTGGAACCAGCTTACCTAAGCATAATGGTCACTGCCAAGCACCCCTCAATGCATTGATCAATGAATTTAATGTTTGAACTCACGATCATTGGACCAAAATTGGCAAATCGTAGTTACAGCCCACTAATGCCAAATTTAGCCCATTTGGAGGCCAATCATATGCACTCTTGGGAAAGTGCAAAGTAGCAATCTCTATCAAGTCTAAGAGCATATCAATGATCTTTTATGTGTTGCCAAACACTAAAGATGCAGGTATGGAATCATTGTTAGGACACACATTTAAAAAGCAAGCTCATTGCAATGTTGACTATGAGTCCCAATATATTCACCTTGTCATATGCAACGTATGTATACTCACTGCTTTCAGCAAGGGTTGCGTGACTCCTTCAAAGTTTGCAAAGCCACTGGTAGAGAAACCCACCATCAAGTCTAAGGAGGGGGGTCATGACGACCCGTCACAACCTGCCAAACCTCAAGATAGGCAAATCACTGAAGCCAAAGCTGAGGTCTAAGAACCAAAGCTTCAATGGATACCTAAACATCAAGACCTACCACCCAGGACTAGACTCCCATGACCCCACAAGGCTAAGAGCCTGCACTCAAAACCTAGAGGGCTGAGACAAAACTACTGACATCGAGATGAAGGTCAAGCCGCAATGGGTCTCCAAGACCTTATTGCAAGCTCAAGGCTATTACAAGGGTAATGCATGGATATGGGCACCTAAAGCCAAGATGGCCAAGGGTGCTACTCAAACATCACCATAAAGCTTGACCACCGAAAGCATCAAGATAAATCAGGCACACATGCCATGTGAGACTCATGCTGCAAAACCCATAGAACCTCACAATCCTAGGCCAGTAGAGCCTAAATCAAGCTATAAAAAATAACTATAGCCCGCTACTCACAAGCTACCTCAACCTAATCCCACTTGTGCCCTTAAGGCCTCAAAAGCATCTAGTAGCGCAATACATGTAGCTTCAACCAAGCCCATCGAACAAGAGGCCAAACCACAACCTCAAAAGAAACCCAAGCTGCAACAATCACCTAATGATCTATCTAGTTTGTTGGTCAAACTCCAACCACCGATCGGCCTTAGACGCTCTTATGAGCAGAGATCAATTCAACCTTGGATGCAGACTTAGCACAGAATACGGGGGATGACTTGGTTGCTTGCCTTCTTAGATGCTTGGATGCTAACTTTATGACACTTACTAAAAGCTACGATAGGCTTTAGGTCTTTTGGATGAGCCTATAGCAAGGAAAGTGCATATACTCCCTTGTTCTTGGGAAGAATCAGAATTTGTATTCTTTAAGGCTTCTAAAGAAGTAGAGAAGCTAATTGTCACCATCAAGATCTCCAGAGAATACATCGTGATGCCTCATTATATCCTATGGCAAGAGCACTGTCCTCCTACCCACAGACAGAGAAATTGAGGAGTTAAAACAGCTCGCTCACACGGACTTCTCTTTCTTGAGGAAATGGTATGCTCTTCAACTTCAATGGGAGCTAAAGGGCTACCGAATCATGACTAACGCTGAGCAATGATACGCCATCAAAATATCGAAGTATGACCCCACTTATGTAGCTCCAACCTCCTATAGGGTGTTGACTACCATTCGTAATTGACCCCTAGAAGGGCACCTCCTAACCTACCCACATTTAGATCAAATTCTGACTGAGGAGGAGTTACACATTGCTAGTCGAGTAGACTTCAGTGACTTTCTCATGGATGTTCTCACTTACATCACTCAAGTAGGCATCCATCCTTTCGACATGGACCACTATGCCGATTTAGAATACAATCCGAATTTCTATGCTTGGTTCATGCAGAAGTAAAGCACCAAGAATACACGCTGAATGCCCTTAACCTCTCAACCTCTAATCTTGGGAAGGATTCTTCTCATTCCCAAGGGGGGAAGGGGTAAGGTGAAGTAAGGTGAAATCAACAGGTGAAATCAAACATGCAAGGGGAATGAAACATGCAAGGAAATATTTAAAGTCTCAATCAATGTCCAAAATAGATGAAAATTAACATGTGATTGAGGAAAAGTGTCATAAAATTTTGGAAATGGATAGAACTACTCGAAGGAAAATTATCTTTTTACTCTCAAGGATGTTCTTCTTTCCATAGAAGCATGATCAAGTCCTGCTTATCTTCTAGCAAGAAAGTGTCTTAAGAACACTAATGTGGTGAACCATGGTTTCATGACAGGAGCTCAAGATGGTAGCACAACAGGATCGTGCCCACCATCTTCCGTTCATGACAAGATGAGGAAAGAGTGAAGTATGGACTTTTCCTAAAAAATTGCGCCTATAACCAGCTCAAGTTTCGAAGCATCCACAATATTGCAGAGGTGGTGGCTAAGGAGGAGGCTGCCAAAAGGATTGTGGAGTAATGCAACCTAGCCAAGTACCTCAAGAAATTTGGAAAGGAGCCCGACCACAATAAATGTGTAGAATTTTTGAGGACCCAAAACCCTAACATGAAATGTGGGATGGTGACTGTGGAGGAGGGGAGAAGGAGCTAAGCAATGCATATTTAGCTCAGTAAGGCCTTGGTGGAGAAGGCACTGGGTCTAGAATCCAAGGTGGAAAGGAGATAGAAGCGCGATGTTTATGCCATGCCAAACATGAAGAACGAGCAAATCTTGACAAATGATGGCATAAGCATTCAAGAAATCCCCGACCCAGAAATCAGAATGCAGGCAAAAGTCATCCATTCCCTCTTCTCCAATCAAAGATACAACTCCCTTATGCAAATAATCAGTGTGCCCATGCTAAGAGTTTGGCATCTCACTCGTTGTATGAAATAGATTGGAATGGCTACATGTGAAAAACCATCGATCAATCTGCTAAGGCACTAGCCCTGAGAAGAAATCCAACTGGGGGGGAATCCATGGCACATTGAAGGAAGCAAAGAGAAAGAAACCATCATCCAAAGCCTCATTCATTGGGTATGGGGGAATTTTGACTGTTCTCATCAAGGAAACTGTGAAGGAGGCACAGGATGGAGAGGAAGGAGTTGATGAAACACCTAGAAGGTCACCTCCCCATTATGAATGGGAACAGTCAAGCGACAGAATGGTTAGTGAAGAGGAGGGATAACCAAAAGCCTAGTCCAACAAAATAAAGCCAAAAAAGCTCAAGAAAAAGATGATGCAGGAGAAGGTAGACTTGCAAAAAGCTAAGAAAGAGTTGAAGAAAGAGGCGAAGCAAAGGAAGAAGAAAGAGAAAGAAGAGTTTGAGAGACTAAATGAAGAATAAAAAAGAGCCGAAGAGGAGAGATAAAGAAAGGCTATTGAAAAGGAGGAGGACTTGAAGAGAAAGAAAGAGGAGGACATCGCGCTAGCTACGCACTTGTCTATCAAATAACAAGGTAGGCAAGACAAATTGGGTGCCTTGAGCCTGCAAAGAGATGAAGGCCCAAGCTCAAGTGCACATGTACTAGAAATTACACCACACCTGTAGTGACTAGAGGCAAGGGCAAGGCCCCTGTCGACCCCATCCCACCCCTCTTGATACCCACCACTGTAAGCAGCAATGCCTCCTCAAGGCATCCTGGCCATTGTAGATACTAGCAATCTCATGGCCTGGGTGCGGTACTTTGTCAATAAGGAACTAACATAGGGGAAGAGTGTGGAAAACACAATTGTTGGGAAAAAGAGACCGGCAGCAATAGTAGACGCCAAGTCAAGACATGATCCAAAACAATAGAAAGTGGAGACCTGCACAACTCCCATCCCTACAACAATGACGCCAAATGCTGACTACGATGAGTATGTCAAAGAGCTGCTCTTGCAGTTAGATAAAGCTGAGGAGAAGAAAATAGCAGGGGCTGAGTTGGAAGCTAAGAAGGAGTTGGTGGTTGTCTTCCAGCTGGAGAAGACTAGACAGGTAGCCATGTGGCAAAAGGAAATGTACGAGCTGAGAGAAGAGCTCATAGTAGCAAAGGAAGGAGAAGTCAGACACGGTGGTAGGCAAGGCTGGCCGAAGAAAAACAAAGCTTCATGAGGATACATCAAAATGTTGCGGAGCTAGGAGAGTTATGTAAAGAACTATAGGCATAAATGGAAAATCTCAAGGATGCCACGACTACATTGGAAACATATAGACAAGAGCAGACCCTAAGATTACACACAGAAATAGAAAACCTGAAACAAGAAGCAGCCTAGAAACAAGAGGAGCAAAAGAGACTAAAAAGAGAAATTGAAGATCAAGAGCATAGGCTTATGGTACTGGCTTGAAGGCAAGGGGAAGGCATTGAGGAATTGAAGAAGAGAGTTGAAGGCTGGGCAAACCACAATGAGAAAAGAGTCATAATCAATCTTTCAGATTCACACACATAAGGTAAGAAATCCTTCACTCACATGGTAATCACTTGCTAGATATTGATTTGAACTAAAAAGAAACCACATAAATATTTTCTTTTATATAAAAACCCATCTCTCAAAAACCTTACTAAATAAATACTAAGACCCTTACTCAAGAGATATTATTTCATTTTTTGAAACCCTTATTCAAATATAATGTGACCTTAAAAACAACCCATGGCCAAAATGACAAGAATAAACTTCCATCCTATTATAGGTAGATCTAGTCGCAAGAACTAGAGGTTGGGACAAATATCGCAAATATAATATATTTTCTAGGGTTGTGTACAATCATGAACAATTTTTTGATGCTCTTCTAAAAAAGAAAATGGGACACTCTTGAGTTAGATGCTTGGTAGGCGCACCGTTTGGCTCAGATAGAAAGAGATAAAGTGCTAGTTGAGAGCAGAGCAGAGGCTGCCCATTAGGGGAGTTTTGAGGTCTCAAAAATGCCTATTAGGAGATAGAAAGAGAGTACTCTAGACCAATAGGAGAAAAGCCTATGTAACGGAACTTCTATTTAAAAAAAGGCAAAAAAACATTTTACAAAAATATACATATATAATAATATTACGAATTTGTATTATCAATATCTATTTTTAGCCTCTTATATTCGTGATTATGACATTCTTTGCATTAATGATGTACAGTCCTAACACTTTTATTTAATGATATGTCAGAATTAATGATAATGACATGTTTACTCTAAATTCAAATTAGTAAAAATCTTGGCATATATATTTTTTCCTCCTTTCTTTTGTCCCTCTCGTGTTTTTCCCTCCTTTGTGGTAGCCTAGTCTTCTATGTGTGTGTGTGTATGCGCACGCGTTCTATGGATACAGAAATTCGACCTTCAACAAGGCATCCAAGCTTCCAAATCACATCCATACCAGTGTCTAACTCATTCCAAAAACATGGAATATGGATTCCTACAATCATTAGCAAATGCAGTTGGATCACCATGCAACATGCAAAACATGGGAAAAGGTGAAGATATGAGAGCTCATTCATCTCTGCCTGGAAGGGTAGAATTTGAGATTTCAAGCTTGGAGTAAATAAGAATAGCATAAAAGAGGTTCTAATGCAACATGTCTTTATGTGTAGAGAGCTATATTTGGAACCTGGAAGTTCAAACCTTCCAATGAATAAACCAAATTGTAAGGATTTGATTCTTAAAGTCTTTCTTTTCTTGAACTTGGTTTAAGGTTTTCCATTATAACATTATTTCATTTGTCTTGTAATGTCTATTCCTCTAATCTTGAGGAATGGCAACTAGTCGAGTCTTGTTGATGTGATTGATGTGATGCATGGCTTGATTGGAGAAGAGATGTATAAAGGTAGAAAGAAGACAAAGCTTGTAGAGAATGGAATATTCTTCTATGACCATTCTTATATTGTCCCCATGTAGCATAGCCAATGGGGATCAATATCCCCCCTTCCTTTGCCATATTTTTCAAGCTTTGAGTGGCCTTTGCCAAGTCAAGCTACTAGTGAGGGCTATAGATGTAAAATATTTTCTGAGATAGAGAGAGCATTAGAACCTAGTATCTCAAATAGGCTAAGCAAAGTTACTTTGTTCATGCCTATTAATATATTTGTTGACTTCTTTTCTAATGTTGAGATAAGAAAATCAAAAGCTATGCTTTCGATGAAGAGACTAACATATGATCATATTATACAATGTGTTGATGAGGGATGGGACACTAGGATAGGAGGGAAAATTATATGTAACATAGATCAAGACTCTATAGCTTGTAAATATATAATTGCTACTCAAAATTCATCCTTAGCTTTTATGATAGTAGACGGCATTATTGGTAGTAGTCTGGTCGCTTTAGACCAAAATGTTGATAATTTTAGCAAAGATCCTATAGTGGATCTTGATGTTTGGTATAATGAGGACATTATTGCAATCCTAAAGGTTAGATTATCATGTACACTACATTAAGTGAGGATGGATTTACGAAATGAAGATATTGAACTACCATGCTCATTTGTGTTCCAAGTTAATAACAAATGAGTAAGTTTATATTTCACATGATACCACTTGGGTGTATATTGTTGAGATATCGAGCTCCACTAGTGATATGCCAGGGTGACCGTTGTGCATTTATGTCACCGACTTGTCAGTTGCAGATGCTGTTGGTACACCGCCCATGAATAATAGCTAGATGACAGCTATCCTTATCTACTCTAGTTCGTGGCTCAATTAGTATGCCACCTTAGTTAGTTGAGTTTGGTTTGAGACCCATATATAGGGTTCTTCTACTTCTATGTACTTGAGTTCTTTTTGGCTTACACAACTAAGAAGAAGAAAACTGTTTTCAGCCTCCACCTTTGTGTGTATTCCCCCATTGTGCAAGCAAGAAAGCTACAAGTGAGACTCCTTCCTTCTCTCCCACAATCTTGACAT
Source organism: Lygodium microphyllum (assembly GCF_053477565.2). NCBI lineage: Eukaryota > Viridiplantae > Streptophyta > Polypodiopsida > Schizaeales > Lygodiaceae > Lygodium > Lygodium microphyllum. The sequence goes on from NC_141149.1 coordinate 132,817,207, forward strand.
GGTATCAGAGCCTTGTTCGTGGTAAGGAGCTCAAGAAAGCAAACCAAGTTCGCGGTGTTCTGCTAAGAGGACCAGTGTTGCTTTCATTTTTCTGTTTTGGGAGCAAGTTTCTGCTCAGGTAGCATAGCCGAAAAGTGCAAGAGTGCATTGTCTCAAGTTGAGACACCCTTTGCGGTGAAGCAAGAGGGCAGTATATGCTGTGGGCGAAGGCTTTAGCCCCGGGTGACCTTGTTTTTTTGATTTGAGGCCATTTCGGAGCCTATTTTGGAGGCGGAAGTTTTTTGCACACACTCAGAAAAAGGCCCTGTTTTATGCTATGTGACCACTATTCTATAGGTCGGTGAAAAGTTACTGTAGAAATTGCATCGTATGCCTGTGCGCAGAGACATTGGGAGTTGCAGAATCATCCTTGTTACCTGTTGATGCAAAATCGTCACTAGGAAGTGACTGTGTGGTCAAATACCACTTTCGTCAGTTTTGCAGATTTGCCCTTGTGAGGCTGAAGCTGTGTTCTTTGCAGTGACAGAATTTTTTGCAGTGTTTTGTAATGGCGTCTGATTCTCTTTCACAGATTGTCACTGAAAATCTTGACAAGAACAACTTCCAAGCATGGAAGTTTAGAATAACAAATTTCCTTATGGGAAAAGGATATTGGGAATTTGTTGCAGGAAATGAAGAAGAACCAGTTCTTCCTGATGTTCCCAATCAACAGCAAATGCAGGCATTTAAAGCATGGCATGAGAGAGCCAGGAAAGTTATGTACTGGCTGTCTATCAGCATTTCAGACTCTATGATTGTGCATATTCAAGATGCAAGTACGCCAAAGGAGGCATGGGATACTTTGTCAAAAATGTATAGCACAAATACGCAAGCCAGGAAAATGCAGCTCAAGCAAGAGTTGCATAATATGCAAAGAGAAAATATGAGCATCAATGACTACCACATGAAGATGAAGAAGATTGCAGATGCACTTGCTTCCATTGGGTCGCCAGTGGAAGATGATGATTTAGTTTCTGTGACCTTAAATGGTCTAGGAAAGGATTATGCACAGTTTCGAACATCCATTTCCGTCCGTGAAAGATTTCGTGATTTTGAGGAGTTGTTTGCTCTTCTAATTTCTGAGGAGTAGAGAAATGGTGGTGCATCTTCTTCAAGAGGAACTTCAAAAGAAGCTGTCTTCTATTCAAATGCTGGAAGAGGTAGATGCAGAGGTAGAGGAGGCCAATCTGGAGGCCGTGGTAGAAATTAGAATACGCAGCAAACTCAAGAAAACCATTCCTATGGAGGAGGACGTGGTAACTCTAGAGGCAGGGGGAGCCAAAGAGGTCGTGGTGGATGGCAAAGAGGCCAAAATGCAAACAACAATGTTGAATGCTACTACTGTGGTAAAATGGGTCATATGGCTAAAGACTGCCATAAAAAGCAGAATGACATCATGAATGGAAAATTGCAACAAGGGAATTATGCATCTTCTAGTAGACAGGGTGATGACAGAAATGAGCATTTTTTTATGGTGCAGCACATGAATAATTCTGTGACAAGTGCAGAAGAAAGCAACGATGTATGGTATGTTGACTCAAGTGCATCAACCCACATGATAGGTCATGCAGAATGGATGGAGGATGCAAGGAAAATGGAAAAAACAGGATTTGTGGAGACTGATGATGATACTGTACATCCTATTGTGCAGATTGAAAAAATTTCTTTGTCTATGCGGGATGGGAAAAAGAAATACCTATCCAATGTATTTCATGTCCCGAATATCACCAAGAATCTGGTTTTTGTTGGTCAAATGGTTGAGCAGGGCTTGCAGGTCAGATTTAATCCTCATGGATGCTTTGTTGAGGATATGAAAAATAAAGGTCGCTTAATAGCAAAAGGAAAGAAGAAGGGCAGAATGTTTACGTTGGATGTAGACATGTCTGAATTGAGTGCAACAATGTTTGCACATGGGACTGGTGTGGTTGTAGATATTGATATCTGGCATAAATGCATTGGTCATGTTAATGTACAACGACTTAAATCAATGTAGGCCCAAAATATTGTTGCAAGATTGCCTAAATTCAAGGTTGTAGAAATGCATAAGGTATGTGAAGCCTGCCAATTTGGAAAAGAGGCAAGGAAACCATTTCCTAGACATGTTCAAGAGAGTAAGAAGCCATTGGAATTAATCCACTCTGATGTGGACTACTAAAGCTGCATCTCTTGGAGGCTGTCATTATTTTGTCACTTTTATTGATGACTATAACAGAAAAGTTTGGATGTATTTTATGAAAAAGAAAAGTGAAGTTTTTGGGTATTTCAAAACTCTTAAAGCTATGGTTGAAAAAAAAACAGGCCTGCAAATAAAATGCCTAAGGTCAGATGGAGGGGGAGAGTACCTCTCAAATGAGTTTGCAAGGTTCCTGCATGAGCATGGCATAAAGCAGCAATATTCATGTAGTCATACCCCACAACAAAATGGAATTGCAAAAAGGAAAAACAGGCATATTGGAGAGGTATCTCGTGCCATGCTCAACAAAAAAGACTTGCCAGATTTTTATTGGGCTGAAGCAGTTGCTACAGCAGTCTACATAATGAACAGGACTCCCATTGCAGCAATACATGGGATGAATCCAGAGGAGAGGTATACTGGTAGGAAACTAGATATTTCTCATTTGAAGATTTTTGGTTGCATTGCCTATGTTCATGTGCCAGATGAGTTGAGATCCAAGTTGGATCCAAAAGTTGAGAAGTGCATCTTTATTGGTTACTCTCTGAGCAGAAAGGGTATAGATGCTATAACCCTTCTACTTGTAAGTTTACAGTGAGCAGAGATGTTGTTTTTGATGAGATGAGTAGCTGGTATAAACCAATAAATGTGATTGATGATGTAGATGCACAAAATGGTAATGTTGCACATAATTCACAGCAACAGTCACAAAATATTAGTGGACTTGGAACGTCCTCTAGCAGTGGTTCACATTCTTCGCCATGGACAGACAGATTGAGATCAGGAGAATCTTCTCAAAGCAATACAGATAGTGGTATTCAGGTATCACGAAAAGGAAAAGAGAAGGTATATCAGCCCATGTTTGATGTGAATGTAGGTCACTCTTCTGTGGATGGTGAATCCAGTGGCTCAGAACAGAGCATTGATGATGAGTTGGGTATTCCTTCTATTGTTACACCTGGAGTAAGGAAGACCAGGGATGTTTTGAGAGCACCTAGGAGTGAACCTACTTTGCGCAGGTCTACCAGAGCTAGGTATCCTGTGGATAGGCTGAAATATGATGGATTTACAGCCATTCACTATGCCTATATGGTCAAAGTGATACAGGAACCATAACCCACTTCTTTTAAGCAATCCATGGGAAAAGAAAAATGGGAGAAAGCCATGGATGAAGAAATGGATGCCTTGGAAGCAAATGCTACATGGGAATTGGTACCTTTGTCTAAAGGTAAGAATGCAATTGGCTGCAAGTGGGTTTATAAGGTGAAGCACAATGCAAATGGTTCTGTGAACATATACAAGGCAAGATTAGTAGTCAAGGGGTATGCACAAACATATGGCATTGATTATGAAGAAACATTTAGTCCGATTGCAAGGATGGCAATTGTAAGAGCAATCATTGCTATGGCTGCATCAAAGGAATGGTCTTTACATCAGATGGATATAAAGAATGCCTTCTTGCATGGTGATTTGTAAGAAGAGATATATATAGAGTAGCCACCAGGTTATGTGCATGCTGTTCATCCTGAGTTTGTTTGCAGGTTGAAGAAAGCATTGTATGGCTTGAAGCAAGCACCTAGAGCATGGTCTGACAAGATAGGACAGTATCTTGTCACTATTGGCTTTCAGATTTCCAAGGCAGATTTCTCACTTTATGTGAGAAAAACAGAGAAAGGTATTATGCTACTTGTCATTTATGTTGATGATTTGATTATGACAGGTGACAGTGATGAAGATATCCTTCATGTGAAAATGCTATTGAAGCAGAAGTTTGAGATGAAGGATTTGGGAGAGCTGCGTTATTTCTTGGGCATTGAGGTGATTAGATCACCAAGTGGGATACGGCTCTTGCAGAGGCAGTATGGATTGGACATGCTGTCCAAATATGGGATGACAGACTGTAAGCCTATTTCAGTTCCTTTGGAGCAGAATGTGAAGCTGAGCATAGATGCAGGTGAGCTTCTGGAAGACCCTACTATGTACAGACGCATAGTAGGAAGTTTGATTTATATGACTATTACCAGGCCAAATTTGAGCTATGTTGTTGGATTGGTAAGTCACTTTATGCAGGCTCCAAGGAAACGTTACATTTGGATGAGGCTAGATGCATACTTAGGTATGTGAAGTCCACATTGCAGTATGGACTACTTTATGAGACTGGGGTTCAGATACAGTTGCATGGATACACTGATGCTGATTGGGCTGGTAGTATTTCTGATAGACGATCTACCAGTGGATATGTGTTCTCTTTTGGGAGTGCTGCAGTCACTTGGAGCAGCAAGAAACAGCCTATAGTTGCCTTGTTGAGCACAGAGGCTGAGTACAGGGGTACAACAATGGCTGCATGTGAGGTAGCTTGGTTGCATAAGCTACTTTATGATATGCATCAGCCTACAGATGGGCCAATTGTCATTTATTATGACAACATGAGTAGTATATACTTGGCAAATAACCCAGTCTATCATGCTAGAACAAAGCACATTGAGGTGCATTATCACTATGTGTGGGAGAGGGTTTTACTAGGTCTTATTGATCTAGTTTATGTCAGCACAGAGGATTAGGTAGCTGACATATTTACGAAGGCATTGGGCGTAGAGAAGCTGCATAAGTTCAGAGACCTACTTGGTGTGCAGGAATTGGGATTGAGCTCGAGGGGGAGTGTTGAGATATCGAGCTCCACTCGTGATATGCCAGGGTGACCATTGTGCATTTATGTCACCGACTTGTCAGTTGCAGATGCGGTTGGTACACCGCCCATGAATAATAGCTAGATGACAACTATCCTTATCTACTCTAGTTCGTGGCTCAGTTAGTATGCCACCTTAGTTAGTTGAGTTTGGTTTGAGACCCATATATAGGGTTCTTCTATTTCTATGTACTTGAGTTCTTTTTGGCTTACACAACTAAGAAGAGGAAAACCGTTTTCAGCCTCCACCTTTGTGTGTATTCCCCCATTGTGCAAGCAAGAAAGCTACAAGTGAGACTCCTTCCTTCTCTCCCACAATCTTGACATATATTTGATTTCACTTCTTGATTAATAAACATTTGTAATATTTTTTTTACAGATATCAACAAGGAGAGAGAAGAATATACAATGCAAGGAAATTGAAGAAAAGATCTCTTTACTATCAATAGAAAATACATGTACAAATTTTTGTTAGCCATCTCCATGACTTATACACATGGGCTTACAATCTGAGGAAAAGCAAAAATTTTTGAGAACTTTTCTTAGGAGAAGGGACATCCTTTCTAGGAGTCCTTTTGCCTATCTTTGATGCTTTGGTTGCCTTGGATTTGAAGGCATAGCTTCACCTGCTATAGTTCAATGTCCAAGTCCCACTATTGTCCATTCTTGTTGGTTGTATACAATTGGCCATTATATACTTCATGCGCTTTGCTCTTATATACCAAAAGTGCTCAATTGTATAGCAGTCCCTAGTAAACTATCACATATTTGTAAGAAAATAATTTTAGTTCATTGTTATTTTTTACAATGGACTATTTTGCAATAAAACTCTATCTTAAAGTTTGGTATGTTTCACATTACCTTTATAGGTTTATCATCATTGAGATAAACAAACTGAACCAATCTTCTGGCATTTACAATTACTCTCTAGCCACAAGAGTAACTATCATCCTGATGAGGACATTGCAATCGACAATATAAAGTAAAACTAAGAAACTTGTTTATGGTAGTTTTTAGAATAAATTTTCTTAGTATGTTCCAACCATATTAATCATGACCTTACCACAACTTTTCTATATTGCATTGTTGCAAGTAAGTCAGAAGGCATGGGAGGCCTTTTCTATATCACTTCAATCAATCTTTTTACAACTCTGTACTAAAAAGGCAATACAATTTAGAGTTATTACAAAAGAAATATCAAAATATTTAGAGTACCTGCAACAAAAATATCAAGGATTAGGCTTCAATGAGAAATACAAACAAAAATATTTCAATAATATAGCAAAACAAGATCTCATAAAATCTAACAAAATATAAAATTACTTACTTTTCATTGTATGGAATTAGAAGAAGCTCCAAAGATTCAAAGTCAATTGAATTGAATCAATGGTCAAAAGCACTTGCATTAGGCTCATTCCTCATATAGTATGAGATAGATGGATCAAGAACCTCAATCTTTTGCTGTATATTGAAGGGGAGCTCATACATTACACACCTAGCAAAGGAATGGAGATAGTAAGCATCAATATGAAAGTCTGTTGCTAGAAAAATATGGTGAGTAAAAATAAATTTTGGTAAACCATACCTCATCCCAGCAAGAAGAATCGAGTCATTTACTTCTCTCACTTTATTCTTGAGAATTTGAACACAATCAGAGTCCAAAAATACCATATTAGATATTTTGTTAATATCACTAGGTAAAATGTAACAAACATTGAAGCCCTTAGGGTCAGCCCTTTCAAGAAGGGTAGATAACTCCTCTTCAAAAGATGGGAGTTGTTTTGCTTCCTTTTCTTCTTCCTTCTTTCTTTTATACTCCCTCCATTTATCTCCCTACTATATTGTGGCCTTTTCGTCTTTCTCATGTTGTCTTGTGTCCTTTACATGCGTAACATCTTCAACCTTCAGTTTAGGATTATTTTTCTTCTTTCTATATGGAGGCACATTTAAAATACTGAAAGCCTTCATATCAGAAAGAGGTACTGGTTCAAGGACCTTTGATAACCTGTATCTCAATCTCCTGAGAATTATCATGTCTTTATCCATAAGCATAAGCCTATGTGCATGAGCAGCATAGATATAAGAATCTTGGAAAAACTTAGTCAAAAAATCCTCTATAGCCTCCTAAATATAGTTGAGACCTGCCCTAGTCCATCTAAAACTATGTAGACTATGCTTGTCATAGATTTCTCCAACAAGCCTCTAAAAAGAAAACTTTGGAATTACATTATTTAGAGTCTTGCACTTCTAATCTCCTTAAGGCACCTCACATGCTGTGAGAACATTCTTCTTGGCTTTGATTTCCTTGTAAGTTTGGAAGGCTTGGAGGATTGATGGATCTTTGAAGTAAGACCTCTAGGATCAACTTTCTGCTTCATTGTAGTGGCCTTAGTTCTAGCCATATGAAACATAAAAAAAAAACAAATAATTTAAAAAAATTAGGAAAGATCTCCTAATCTCTCATATCAATTTATCTACAATCACTAAGTAGCAAGCAAACACTAATCACATAGTCTAAATCCAATTTCAATAAAACAATGCACAAGATGTATGAAACACGAAGAGGCCTTTTAAACCAGGGAACTTAACACCATATCGTGTTTCATATGACATAATGGAAACAATGCAGTCTCAAGTTGTATGAAATGCGAGGAGGCCTCACTCGGAAAAGTGAACATAACACCAATCACGTTTCATGTATCATAATAGAATAATGGCAGGCCTTAGTCGTATGAAACGTGAAGAGGCCTCACATGGACAAGAGAAACCTAACACCCATCGTGTTTCATACGTGCATATTCTTGCTATAACATTTAAAGAACAATATATGGTATCCAATTACTTAGTACCTTAACCTAGTACCTTCACCTAGTACCTTAACCTAGTACCTTTACTTAATACCTTTTAGCAACATTTTTCATCTCACTATTAGGTAGCAAAATTTATATTTTTATTATTTGACTCAGTTTTTAAACTACTTTTTGGGCAACATTATTTACCCTAAACATTTTGACTTTGTAATGTATGTTGTTCCAACAGACACACATGTATTTTGAAGATTCAAAGAGGTTCTTTCACTTCAACTTATTTATTTACTTGAAGCTTGAAGTTAAAGGTCATGGAGGATATTCAAAGTTCTATAACCTACATGTGCATGAGCATGATGTATGAAACACGAGGATGGCTTAAATGGACAAGAGAAAGCTTACACCCACGTCCCAACAGAAATAGTGCAGGCCTTAGTTGTATGAAACGTGAGGAGGCCTCACATACTTGTTGATCAAACGTGCGGTGACCGTTGGCATATATATATGAACACTCAGATTCGGGTTTTGGTTACTATTTCTTTCATGTATCTTGTCTTGTCTTTGACCAACTATTTATCTTGTAAGCATCACAAGCCAAACCAAGCATATCCTTACAAGAAACCATTTATTCCCAGGAGCAAGGTCTGCAAATATCAGGTATCATACTTTTCTTAATATTTTTCTTTGCAATCCTGAATTTTGAGGCATTGAAGATGTTAGTTGGTTTAAGAGGAGAAAGATCCATCTTGTTAGTTGGTTTAAGAGGAGAAAGATACATTAGGTACTTAGAAATTATGTTATGGTTTTACTTTGTTTTTCTATCAATATTGATATGGTACACATGTTAAACGATGGGGTTTTGATATTCTTGATGCATTGTTTTGTTCAAAATTTCAGGATGTATAAGACGTGAATTCGTGAATTTTTTAACAAGTGACGTGTGAAATGCAATTTTATGAACTATGAGGCGGTCTGAATAATTGTTTTTGCGTTTCATGAGTTGCAAATGTTAAACAAAGTTTGATCGATGAGACTTGGAATTTTATGCTTTCTCTGCTGCATAAAGTTTTAATTCATTTAATTCATATTGTATTTCCTAAATATTTTAACCAATCTTTCTTTAGTCTACTAGATATGAGCAAATGTGGATTTGTATATTATGCTCTTTATTTTTATGCTGTGATGAAAAGCTGTTTGATTTTCCTCATGCAATTGAAATTCATCTAGATTTATTTACATCAGAGATATGCTCAATGATCCATTTGATTTGCAAGAGTTTTTGAAGGATTTTGAAGATAAACTGAAGGATTTTAGGGTGTTTTATGATAGACATGTGGAAGGCCTAGAGATTGAGGGATTTGTCCATTATAGTGATGTAATAGAAGCTTCCAATGCTACTAGAACAACTTTGAAAACAAGGTTTAGCCTTATTGATGAAGAATTCAAGAAGTGGAAAGCAGATTGCCCATTTCATCAGAATCATCAACAATGTCTTCTTGTACAGAAGGATGTTGGATTTCTTGTATATCTTCAATATATGGATAATTGTTCTTCGGATACAAAACAAGAGAAGAAGATGGAGGATATCGCATGCAAAGACAAATAAATTGAAGAGAAGGGTGAAATGTTTTTGGAGGATATTGAGAACCAGTTACTACAAGGATTTGATGTTGCTTTGTTTAAAAGTGAGAACATTACAAAAGTGGAAGAAAAGGAGATAGAGTTGAATGTAGAGATTGAAACATATCCTCTTGAATGTGTACCAACATTTCCTAGTTATCTCATCAACAAAAAGAGATATGTATTTCTAAATGATATTCAACACCTTTTTGATCTTAGAGAAGATTACTGCTTGGCAATCCTTGCTGCATGGGGTCAAAATGATAATAATTTTACAGGTTATGAAGAGGAATTGCTAGCAACTCTTGATGTTGAGGAAGAGAATTTTCAAGACAGTTATGTAGCCTTGCATTCTTGTACTTACAAATTCAACAGAGACTTGGTATTGATAATATGGGGTATGAAGAGAAACTGAAGTTTCCATTAGAGGAGAAACCAAAAAGTTCAATAAATCTATATGATGATAGTTTTCTTGAAGGAGATGAAAACCCTAAGGTATGAAAGATAATTCTAAGATATCCATTGTGATTTATATTAGAGTATGTTATGCATTATAGATAAATATTTTTGGATATTTATTTATTGACATCTTATACTATTGTGGTTTATTGTGCAGATAGAAATTGAAGATGCAGACAACTTTCTTGGAAGAGCCAAGAGCTCAAGGCCATTGAAGCTTGTCAAAAGTCAAGGCATTGGTCATTATATTGGAAGCTTAAATAATCAAATAGTTGCAATTTTTCATAGCAGGTTGTCAAGCTCTCCAAGCTTACCAATAATGGCTTTGAAAGCGATCTCCAAGGTGATTGGATCCCAAGCTTTCAATAGAGGTTCAAACAATATAATTTTGGTGGAGAACGAAGAAGTTGTAAGAGTTTTTGGCTTCATGCCTGGATACAATGGATCGATGATGGCAGGATCCTTTGGAGTTATTGCCTCTTATTTGATCTCCCATGTAGGAGATGCCAAGAATTTGAAGCTCCTTCTAAGCTATAGGAAACAAGAGTTCTTGAAATGTAAAGGTCTCATCAAGTGGGATGAAACAAAATATTCCCTTAGAGGACCTAGTGAATTCCCTGAAACTAATGACTCTTCTGCAACAGAGTCAAACTAAAAGATTTTAAGGGTTTCTTGAAACCCATCTTTTTCCATCTCTTTGTCTAGTTTGTAACCATTCGGAATATCTTTGCTTTGCACAAGAGTTTAAGTATCCCTCTTTTCTTCTTTGGGTAATAGTGGATATAGTCCTTGCCAAAGATGATGTATTACATGATGTGCTTGTGTCTTTGAGCTTGAATTTGTGCCAAATTTTTCTATAGAACCACTGAAAGACCTCTAATAAACTGTTAAATTTTTATCTTCCACCTCCATGTCTTGTGTCTCTAAAGTATTTTGTTCTTGCTTGATAATGTGATTTTTCCATACCTTGGGTTGACCAAATAGATAGCGATCCATATTTCTTGATAAAATATGGAGCATAGTTGTATAAAATATGCTACATAGTCAACAAATAAAGAAATTCAATTAGAAAACCCTATATGAGTTAGAAAATAAAGAGACATACATATGCAAACTTCTTACCATATAGTGAGTGAAGTGTTGATTACCCCAAGCTTCTATCATTACCTTTTTAAAAAGGTTCAGTTGGTTTTTGAAGTCTTTGAGATAATCATCATTCCACTCTATTTTATCACAATAAAAGAATACTTTATCTAGTGTTTCCCAAATGTTTTTAAGCTTGTCCATTATCAGCATGATCCTTAACTACATTATGTAGGCACTTCCATTGATTGTATGTAATAGTTGAGCCACCATTCCTAGACTTTATCTTACCAAGTTCCCATGAAAGTCTAGGAATCTTCTAGCCTTCACTCCACCAGTAGATGGCTTTTTGGGGACACAATTGCCATCCTTAGACTTTTGAAGATTTTGTTCAATAACAACATTACCACCACGGAAACCAATTGCAGATAATATTTTTTCAATCTTTCTTATAGCATCCATTCTCGATGATAATGACTTTAGCTTCCATGCAACTCCTACATAAAGATGAACAAGCTTTTCAATTATTCTACAAAGTGCATGAAGTGTACAGATATGGGCATTCACTAAAGGAATATCTAGGATTGGCTTAAACTGTGGATCCTTGTTGTTGTGCCTAGAGGGAGCTCTATTCCAATTGCTTGAGTTCAACTTTATGGCTGGGGACATGCAATATAGGCAAGGAGATTTAGAGTTGGCTCCCTTTTATACATTGTACATACATTTAAGTGTCTTTAAGTCGCCAGCTACGTGCCACTCAATCTTATAGTTCCCAAATCCTTCAACAAATAGCTCTTCTCCTACTTGTTTTCTCTTAATAACATCATGTATTGGTGTTCGATAAAAAACCCAATACAATATATCAAAATCCTTTGTATCTACTTTGAATGCTCTTAGCCACCAGAGGTTGTATTTTGATTGAACACTAAATGACATTGAGTGATTGTAATGATCTAATGAAAGTGCTCTATTCATCAAGGAAATACCGACACTCTCTAGTTTTGTACATTTTAGAATCTCACTTTCATCAACTTTAACCACAAATCTAGCCACTCCTCGTGCCTCTTCTAGTGACAAGTCATAGAATCTAATCATTAAGCATTGTAGGGCGGGCAAGTTAATATAAATATTGTTAAATTCATTGAATACATCTTCCTTTTTCTTGCCCTTGAAGCTAGCCTTGATATGGAAAGACTCACCCAGAATCTCTATTACCTTGTTATTCACTCTTTGTCTAATAGTTCTAATCACAGATGGCCTTGGAAGTATGCAGTTATGTACTTATCCTTGCTTTATATTTGATTGTAAAAGCTGAAAAAGTTGTATATAAGCATCTCAACTGATACCAATATTATTTAGTTGTGAGGTGTTTGTTAGTCTCAATCCACATCACACCTTTTAGTAGTCCATCAGTAGGTTTTCTAAAAATGAGGCCGCCCGTCGCTCCCTTGAAACATCACGGGGTTTATTACTTAGGCCCTATTGAGTCTACTTCTCAATGAGAAAGTTCCAGCCAAGATCGACCTAAATTTCCAGGTTCCTAAAATTAGATGGGTCTCCTAGCAGCCAGCTAGCATCAATAATTTTGAGTTCCCACTTTTACAAGATTACTCGATCTAAGCGGACTTGCCATTGCACTTGGTTCAAAGAGATTGGGAGACAGAGGGGAGTGTGGTACATCAACCCCCCTGCCCATAAGGCAAAATCCCATTCTTTCCCCCTAAAACAATGCAAGTCGGTTCTATCTAACGGCTAGTTGGTCAATTTATTGTCTTCCTATTTCTATTGCCAATTTAGAAAGGCTCCCAGCTAACCGAGACCACCCTACCATTGGACAGACCCATCGGGGGTTACACCCACCCGCTTTTCTTTGATGATGGGATCATCTTTAGTTTTTTAATTACCTATAGCACATTTATTCAAACATATACAACCAACTTCCTTAATTAGTCTGTTACATCACATGTTCCTTCACATAATTTATCTCAGAGATATGCATACAATTCAAACAATCCTTGAATAAAGAAAACTTCTTTATTATATTGGAAGCTCATTACAAATTGTATCTTTCTGACCCTACGGAAGATATTATGCCCACCAAGATTCCACCCTTATAACTAGTATTTAGGGTTTGAGGATCCCATCCTGGGTCATGAAGGGGCTCGTAAAATTCTAGGAACAATGCAGGAATTACAGTCAGAGCCCCCCTAGCACCCACATTTCCTATTGTTGAGACTATCCCTATACTGATAGACATTTCGCTAACGGAGCCAATATAAGTCTCTTAAAGCAATAACCATGACCCCCTTGGAGTAGGGTCTTGCCGCTAGCTTGGGGTAGCCTAGCGCGATCCTTCCTTTTATTCTATTTATCAATAATTTCAATCAGAGATCTAGATTCTAGCAAACACAAACAATCCTTTCAAACATATATCAAATGATGCAATGATAATCACACCATTGTGCAGCTCACACCTTCACATAGCTAAGGTAGACCTTATCCTAAGGTAACCTTACATTCTAATGAGGATTCTCCTCCGCATAAAGAAGTATTGAGTACATCTCTTATAACACGTTAAGCAAGACATGAATTTCCCATTTGAGCTATCTTACCCAACATAAGTGAAATTCCTTAAAGAAATATATTGTGCCAATAACTCAATGAGATGGCTTATAGGACTCTTAAATAAACATTTCGTTTTCATAACAAGCATTATTCAACACTTAACCTTGATGCATTTGACCATAACTATATCAAATGCACATAAAGACATGTGTACAATAACATTCGATAATTATTTCTAACATGATTCTACGATTTAGAATCTCAATTAATCTAGTTGCAATTCATAATGAATAATCATTTATGCTTATACTAGTATGCTTTCTAGATGAAATTATCAATTTGTGTAACTGAACAATATGAAAGCTAATATTTTATGTAATTATTTTATGTAGCAAAATAATAATCTAGTAATGAATAACCTAGTTTGGCAGCATGATGGCATTCGGAATTTCATCTTTGCTCGCGCTTGCATTGGCCACACCCAATGTTTCGTTGGTAGTGGAAACTTCGGCAACCTTGAGGACTTCCGTATCTCTAGCAATACCATACTGGTTGCGGTGGTTCCCATGGTATTTCCACTTCGTCGCTTGGAGCCATCGTCACGAGTGGTTTGAGAGATAGGAAAGGTAGAATAGATTCAAGATGAGAGAGTGTAAGAGAAGATGGCTTAGTCGAAAATCGAGACAGGGGAATTGAGCTAACTTCCTCCCTTGCAGCCTTTCAGGGTAATCCCTCCCTCCCTCCCTCTCCATCTCTCTCTCTCTCTCTCTCTCTCTCTCTCTCTCTCTCTCTCTCTCTCTCTCTCTCTCTCTCTCTCAAGCTCCTTCTCATAGCCTCTTGGAGGGGTATCCTTCTACCTCTCTCTCTCTACCTCTCTCTCGCAGCCTTTGGGGGTCTCCTTGTGTCCCTCTAACTGCTCCCCATGCCTCTTATTTATAGAGAAGAAGGGTTGTGGCTGAGAAGTGGAGCTCTTTGTGGAGGGGATCTTGGAAAAATTAGTGATCTGATGCTCAAATCATAAATGTGATGTTTCCATTGGCTCCAAAAGGGGGGCAAAACTCCAAGACACTTGCTTAGAAATCTTTCAGTTCACTCCTCCATGTTCGAAGTGCTATTTTATGTCTGTAGACTGCAATTGTGACGCATGCGATTTTGCCAATACTTTCTTTTTCATTAAATTCCCAAAACTGGCTTAAAAAATCACTTGCCCTTTTTTTGCATGACATCCAGTTCTAGAAATTTTTATATATATTTAGGATATATACAATAAATAATATCTAAAATATACTAGTCGTGTCCAAAAATATAATATTTTTAGACCATCCATTACTATACACATTAACATTAGAAATTAATATAGCTCATAACTCTCGTTCACGTTGTAACTTTCGTGAAGGGTGGCTACGGTCCTTGTCAATTCGAAAAAAATGTCAAATTGTGACTCTCAGTTTTATTTATTTATTTATTTATTTTAAACATTAGTTAAATTTTTAATTTAGTTAGTAACCTTACTAATTTATTAATTGACTAACTAAATTTTGAACTAACCAACTAGCTTTTATTGCATGGAAATATTACATCCTTCCCCCCTTAGAGAAATCGAGATGTCCTCATCTTGAGAGAAATCGTGGGTATTGTTGATGAAGAGCATTCTCATCTATCCATGTAGTGTCTTCTTCAGGATAATCCTTCCACTGGACAAGGTATTCTCTAAGGGTTCTACTCCTCAAATTTCTCTCCTTTACATCAATTACTCTGTCAGGTTTTAGCTTGAGGACTCCTTGGCTAGGCATTACAACTTGTTGATCATCAAGGATATGGTTAGGGTTAGCGACATATGCTTTTAATAAGCTATCATGAAATACATTGTTAGTTATTATATTCTCAAGGAGTTGTATCTTGTAAGAGCTTGGTCCTAAGCACTTGAGAATCTTATAGGGTCCACAATATCTTGGACTCAGCTCCTTAAAGATAAAGAACAATTCTTTGGATGGACACGGATGAAGACCATATCTCCCTCTTTGAAGATTCATTCTTGCTTTTTCAGATCAGCATACGTCATTTGTTGGCCCTTGGCAGCTTGAATATCATGTCTAATAATCTTGATTTGATCATCCATTTCTTCTAAAATTGTTCTCGAAGCTTCTACCCTTAGAGTAGGATCTGAAAAGTTAAGTAGCATACGACAATCTTGACCATATAGTACTTGGAATGGAGTCATCTAAATGCTTCGATGATAGGATGCATTAAAAGAAAATTCCACTAAGGATAGATACTGAATCCACCTTTTAGTTCCTTGTTGCAATATGCACACATAATATCCTCGATCACTTGATTAACTCATTCTGTTTGCCCATCTGTTTGTGGATGATAAGCAGTACTGAAACAAAGTTGGGTTCCAATGGCTTCAAATAAACTCTTCCAAAAGTGTGATGCGAAAAGAGAATCATGATCACTGATGATCCTTTTAGGTAACCCATGTAACCTAAAAATATATTTTACAAAAATTCTAACAATATCTAAAGCTTTGAAATTGGTTTTTGTTGGAATAAGATGAGCGATCTTTTTTAGCATGTCTACTATCACCATTATTGAGTTATATCCTCCTTGTATAGAAGGTAACCCAACTACAAAGTCCATGCTAATAAATTTCCATTTCATCTAGGGAATGTCAAGTGGTTGAAGTTTTCCTGGTAACTTGACACAATCGGATTTTACCCTTTGGCAATTTAGACATTCAGTGACATACTTAAGTACATCACCCTTGAGTTTTTGCCAGTAATAGCTTTTCCTGATAGCATTAAGGGTTTTTGCGTACCCTGGGTGTCCTGAAAAAGGAGAATCATGTGCTTCCCAAAGTATCCTTCTCTTGAGAGTCTGAATTGAAGGAATGCATAGTCTCATTCTGAAATAAACAAGTCCTTCATCTTCATCTGTAGAGAATTCTTGATACTTAGTCTTGAGTTTGGGATCTTGTTCCTTATTTTGAACCTTCCGAAACAATTGTTGATAGTCTGGGTCCTTATTTGCTTCGTCCTTGGTCAACTCAATGATAGGATTAATTGACATTGATACCATTGTAGCTAGAGTTTCTACCCTAGATGGTTCTTCAGTGATAAGAGTAGTAAGAAAGGCTTTACGACTAAGGGCATCTGCTACTACATTTTCTTTACCAGGTTTGAACTTAATTTCAAAGTCATACTCCTATAGAGGTTCAATCCAACATCATTGCATTATATTAAGATCAGGCTAAGTTAAAATCCACTTAAGACTTTTATGATTTATGACGAAGAAAAACTTATTTCCAAGCAAGTAATGTCTCCATAATTTGAGAGCATGAATCACATCTAGCAACTCTAGGTTTTGAGTAGCATATCTCTTTTCATGGGATTTTAATTTTCTTGAAGAATAAGCTACAAGATGTCCTTCCTACATTAGTACACATCCCAATGCAAGAGAGCTGGCATATGTGATAACTTCAAATTCCTTGCTTAAGTTAGGTAGTCTTAAAATAGGAGAAATTACCAAACTATGCTTTAGTTGCTCAAAGCTAGACTGTTCAATTGGCGTCAAGTTAATGGCAACTTGCTTTTTGAGTAAGTCTGTAAGAGGTGCTACAATTTGGGCATAGTTTTCAATGAATAACCTATACCATCTTGTTACTTCCTTGATAGTGGTTGGGGATGGCCAATCTTGAACATCTTTGACCTTAGCAGGATCTACTGATATACCTTTAGTAGACACTATGAATCCCAAGTACTCAATCTTCCTTTTGAAGAAGGTACACTTCTTCTTCTTGGCATACAACTTGTGTGCTCTCATTGTCTCCAGGACAATGCGAAGATGTGGTTTATGATCTTCTTCCTCCTTAGAAGAAGTTAGGACGCCATTAAAGAATACAAGAAAAAAATCATCAAGATGAGGTCTGAAAATGTCCTGCATTAACCTGTTGAAGGTAATTGGAGCATTTGTCAACCCAAATGACATCACGATGAATTCGAAATGACCATATCTTGTGTTGAAGGTGGTCTTTGGAATATATTCGTTCTTGACTCTAATCTGATAATATTCTGACAGAAGATTGATCTTAGAAAATATCATTGCTCCTTGTAGACGATCAAGAAGCTCGTCTATCCTCGGAATCGGGTACTTATTTTTTACTGTTACCTGGTTTAGCCCTTGGTAGTTGATACAAAGAGGAGAGTTCCATCTTTTTTCTTTTGGAATAATACTGGGGCTCCCCATGGTGAACTACTTGGCAAAATATACCCTAGTTCTAGTAGTTGCTTGAGCTACTCATTTAGCTTGATGGCTTCAAGAATAGACATTTTGTAAGGTCTCTTTGCCATTAGAGCAGCTCCTGGAACAAGTTTGATCTCATGATCAACTTCTTTTTCCAGAGGTAACTCAGTTAGCTCTTTAGAAAATATGTCGGTATACTCTTTTAACCCGGATGGTTCTTCGTTGTCTGACCATCTTGATTTATCTTGTTAAGCTTGATCAAGTACACATGTAATACCTTCTTCAAGACATTCACAATTCGAGAAGCTTTTGCTAATTGAACTTTAGGTTTCTCTGTTTCACCTTGTGTAGTTGCTATTTCACCATTCAAATCCTGAAATGTGAACTTGATCTTTTCCACAATGGATACACGCATCATTGGTAATTAGCCAATCCATTCCCAGTAAACATTCATAGGCTCCTAAGTTCATTACTCTAAACCTCATACTTGAAAGGTTTTCTCCTAGGTTAAACTCTACCTTGGCAGTTTGCTATGTAGAAAGTACTTCCTTTCCATTTGCTAAAGTTAAATTGCAATTTCAAAGGTTTCAAGGGAAAATAAGATTGCATTATTTCTCTGATTGATAAAGTATCAATCAATCTTGATTACAACGGATGTACAAGACGTATGTACAAGGTAATCAGATGGAAAAAAATACATTATTTAGATAGCTTGCAAGCTCATCTTATTTTCTTCTAGAAAAGGATTTCCTATTACAATCTAAGCATGACACTTTGATACATCTTTTATGAAGTAACTTGGATTCGAAGAGTAGATATCTAGGAATCTATATTTTCAAGGGAGTTCAGGAAATACGTCCTTTTTGTAGTTGCGACAGCTAGAGCAAGCTATGATTTTTACTTTATCAGCTGGAAGGATCTTCGTAACTTCCTCATAGATATACTAGTTTAGTTTGATCTTTTTGCCTCTAGTATATAGGGTTGAGTTTACTTGGCCTCATAAAATAGATAGATCTTGACAACTTTAAGATCTTCCATCCATTTTACCCTTTTTAGATCATTCTAAAGATAAGCTATATGGCTTGCATCAATATAGCAATATCCTCCGCTAATCATCCATCATCTTTTACGATATAGAGGCAAGGGGTTGTACAATTGATCTAGTACCCGCATCATCTCAATTCTCTAGGCGAAATTGGATGAATGCATAGCTGACATAAACATTGCTCAGAAGATCAAGAATCCTTTCCAAGATTCGTTACTTTGCCATAATTCAAAAACATACATTAATAAAGAGAAGAAAACATGTCCTAGGCTATGTTTAAAAAAATACTTTTTAGTAGTCCATTAGTAGGTTTCCCAAAAATGAGGCTGCCCAGTGCTCCTTTGGAACATCACGAGATTTGTCACTTAGGCCCTAATGAGTCTATTTCACAATGAGAAAGTTTTGGCCAATCCCACTAGGATTGACCTGAATTTTCGGGTTCCTAAAATCAGACGGGTCTCCTAGTAGCCAGCCAGCATTAGTAATTTTGAGTTCCCACTTTTACAGGATTACTCAATATGAAGCGGACTTGCCATCGCACTTGGTTCAAAGAGAATGGGAGATGGGGGGAGTGTAGTACATCAACCATCCTGCCCCCATAAGGCAAAATCCCATTCCGGTCCCCCTAAAATAATGCAAGTTGGTTCTACCTAACGACTAGTTCAATTTATTGTCTTCCTATTTCTATTGCTGATTTAGAAAAGCTCCCAGCTAACGGGACCACCCTACCATTGGATATACCGTCAAGGGGTTACACCCACTTGCTTTTCTTTGATGACGGGATCATATTTAGTTTTTTAATTACCTACAACACATTTATTGAAACATATACAACCAACATCCTTAATTAGTATGTTAAATCACATGTTCCTTCACGTAATTTATCTCACAAACATGCATACAATTCAAACAATCCTCGAATAAAGAAATTTTTTTTATTATATTGGAAGCTCATTACAATTTTCATCTTTTCGACCCTACAAAAGATACAATAGAATTCCACGAGGGTATTGTGCCCATCAAGATTCCATCCTTATAACTAGTATTTAGGGTTTGAGGATCCCATCCTTGGTCACGAAGGGGCTCGTCAGATTCTAGGAATAATGCAAGATTTACAGCTAGAGCCCCCCTGGCACCCACATTTCCTACTGTCGAGACTATCCCTATTGACAGACATTTTGCTAATAGAGCCGGTCTAAGTCTCTCGAAGTGATAACCATGACCCCTTTGGAGTAGGGTCTCACCGCTAGCTTGGGGGTAGCCTAGTGTGATCCTTCCTTTTATTTTGTTTATCAATAATTTCAATTAGAGATCTAGATTCTAGCAAATACAAACAGCCCTTTCAAACATATATCAAATGGTGCAATGTCAATCACACCATCATGCAGCTCATAGCTTCACATAGCCAAGGTAGACCTTATCCTAAGGTAACCTTACATTCTAATGAGGATTCTCCTCCCCATAAAGAAGTGTTGAGTACATATCTTATAACATGTTAAGTAAGGCACGAATTTCCTGTTTGGGCTATCTTACCCAACATAAGCGAAATTCCTTAAAGAAATATTTTGTACCAATAACTCAACGAGATGACTTATAGGACTCTTAAATAGACATTTAGTTTTCATAACAAGCGTTAGTCAACACTTAACCTTGTCGCATTTGACCATAACTATATCGAATGCGCATAAAGACATGTGTACAATAACCTTCGACAATTATTTCTAATATGATTCTACGATTTAGAATCTCAATTAATCTAGTCACAATCCATAATGAATAATCATTTATGCTTATACTACTATGCTTTTTAGATGAAGTTATCAATTTGTGTAAGTGAACAATATGGAAGCTAATATTTTATGTAATTATTTTATGTAGAAAAATAATAATCTAGTAATGAATAACATGGTTTGGCAGCATGACGGCATTGGGAATTTCATCTTTGCTCACACTTGCAATAGCCACACCCGATGTTCCGTTGGTAGTGGCAACTCCGGCAACCTCGGGCACTCTCGTATCTTTGGCAATACCATACTGGTTGTGGTGGTTCCCATGGTTTTTCCACTTCGTCGCTTTGGAGCAATCGTCACGAGTGGTTCAAGAGATAGGAAATTTGGATGGGAGAGTGTAAGAGAAGATGACTTAGTCGAATACCAAGATAGCGGAATTGAGCTAACTTCCTCCCTTGCAGCCTTTCGGGGTAATCCCTCTCTCTCTCTCTTTCTCTCTCTCTCTCTCTCTCGATCCTTCTCGTAGTCTCTTGGAGGGGTATCATTCTACCTCTCTCTTCACCTCTCTCTCGTAGACTCTCGGGGTCTCCTTATGCCCCTCTAATTGCTCCCCATGCCTCTTATTTACAGTGAATTAGAGAAGAAGGGTGGTGGTTGAGAAGTGGAGCTCTTTGTGGAGGGAATCTTGGAAAAATCAGTGATCTGATGCTCAAATCATAAATCTGATGGTTCCATTGGTTCCAAAAGGGGGTAAAACATCAAGGCACTTGGTTAGAAATCTGTCAATTCACTTCTTCTTCTTCTCCTTGTTCGAAGTGTTGTTTTCTGTTTGTAGACTGCGATTGCAATGCACGTGATTTCACCAATCCTTTCTTTTTCATTAAATTCCCCAAACTGGCTTAAAAAATCACTTGTCTTTTTTTTCATGACATCCAGTTTTAGAAAATTTTATATCTCTTTAGGATATTTACAATAAATAATATCTTAAATATCTAAAATATAATAGTCTTGTCCAAAATCCTAATATTTTTAAACCATCCATACTATACACATTAACACTAATGATTAATATAGCTCATAACTCTTGTTCATGTTGTAACTTCCGTGAAGGATGGCTACGGTCCTTGTCAATCTGAGAAAAATGTCGAATTACGAATCTTGGTTTTATTTATTTAATTATTTTTAACGTTAGTTAATTTTTTACTTTAGTACTTAGTAACCTTACTAACTTATTAATTGACTAACTAACTTTTGAACTAACCAACTAACTTTTATTGAGTGGAAAAATTACACTAGTGTCGGTTGCACTAACTCAGTATCCAAAGAGAGATATTTTATAAATGACTCCAAGCATTGTTTCTTTGCCTTTTTAAATTTCTTCTTCTCTAAAATATCTTTTGAAATTACTGAATGAAGAAGATGATAATAAAATTGAGATGCTTTCAAATAATCTCTTTCACTTCCATTCAGTTGAAGAAGAGACCTAAACAAAATCAACATTACAAATCAATACAAGTAATTATAAACAAAGTTATATTTCATATTTTTAAAGTGAAAAAAAATGTACATTGTTGCTTGGATTCTTTTACTACAACCACCTCCTCCTCATCCGAGACTCTCAATATTTCTAAGAGCCTTTTATCGATTTCAAAGTCCTAAAATAGTTTGCTTTTGTTTTAAGATTTGATGCGTTTCTCTAACAAATGAATCCTTTGTTGATAGCCTTCTAGCTACTGCAGTAACTCATTGTCATGTTTTGATAAACGATGGTTCTCCAATTTGAGGACATCTTTTTCTGCAACCAAGTTAAGTATATAGTCTAGAAACCCATTATAACCATCACCAATGAACCTCAACAATGAAGAGCTATTATAGAAAGGCAGAGTGCTATTTTTTCTAGGATCTTTGGGATATAGCCTGCCATCTAACCAACGATCAAGATTATTCTTTCCTTCAAACCTGAGTATATGTTTCGTAGACTCTGTAATCATAATTGGTTTTGTTCTCTTCCTTATTGGTTCATACTCACTATCCAACTCAATATGAAGATGATAGAGATGCCTTTTACTAGAGCTACAGAGATCATTGGATGGCTGATCCATAACTAAGGATGTGATTAGAAGATTGGATTGAAAAAGTATGCGAATTAGGAATAAGAAGAAAAACTAAGAAGAAACTAGTAAGGATGGGAAAGAAAGAAGAGAGTGAGAATGGAGGGAAGTAATCAAACGTTGAAAAACATTCAAATTGAATATTAGTTTTCACTTTAATGAGGATGAGTAAGATCTTCATTATGACAATCTTTGTCACCTTTATGGCGGCCTAGATTTCTAGGTTTGATGTGACCGTGAGAATATCACAACAATGACTTATTAACAATTTTTGATATATTTACTTACCAAAATATAAAAGTTAAAAAAATAAAAAAATTATTTTATTTTTAAAAATATTTTCTCTCTCTAGGATCACTTATAGGGCATTTTCAAGACCTCAAAACTCCCCTAATGCCAAGAGGGCTTCGAAACTTAGCAGTGTGCCTTCCTCAACACCTTGTTGGATGTCACTCAGACAGAGGAAGGGGAGGCTGTGGACACTATAAAGAAAAAGCTAGGGATTACATGCAGGGCCCTGCTAATAGGAAGTTTAGATGCCACTGCAACCCATGGGAGTCAACTTGACCCTTGAAGAGCAATGAAGATACCTACTCCAAGCAGGCTTGACACCACAAGAAATAGATACACTAGGGTTCGTAGAGGAAGCAGCCCAAGGAGACCAACAAGGAGAAGGTTGAACCGAGCTTTGAGTTGGTACCTCAAGAAGAGAAACTAGTCCCACAGCCTCCTTCCCCACCACGACTACTAGAAGACTAGCAACAAGCAGATGCCTCAGTAGAAAGAAAGGTTGCAATTAAAGAAAAGAGGAAGCAAATGGTGGAGGAAGCACGGAGGAGACTGAGTGCTAAATCGGCTGTAGGGCCATCCACACCTATCCCACCAAGTTAGGATGACCTCCCAACAAGCTTCCATGCTGACTTGATAATCTGGGAACAACAAGAAATTGCTAGAAACCCCTTCAATCTTGGTTTCCAATTCCCCACTAACTTGCGTAGGGTTTTGCCAATCAAGGTGGTGGAAGAAGTAATTAGCAGCATAGGAAGCAGGCTTGGGGAGAAATGATTGGTGTGAAAGAGAACAAAACTCCACCCTATGAGGCATAAAAGATGCCAAGTTTTGGTAGAATAAAGTTTTTGAAGTACCTAGATCTGTGCCTAGCTTATGAATGCCAATCCACATGGAGAAGGAGCATCTGCGATGTGAATATGGACACTTGGCTGGCTTTTTGTAACACCCTATCCTTCGAGTGGAACAACCCAATATTCATGCTGTACCCTCGAAGAGTAGGAGTGGATTTTGACCCCAATATCCATGGCCGATACGAATTCCCTATAATCTATAATGCGAATTGTACTAAGCCTGAAGAGGCCCTTGTTTTTACACTTGAAGATTTGGATGACTCCATAGTCCGCTTTATGAATGAATCCTCCTCTTACCTTGACCTTGCTTTCATCACTATATGTAGTTACCTTAGACTACTTAGAATACTACTTAGGCAAGATCCCACTCCATAAGAACGTGGCCTTCCAACCCTCTATTTTGACCCCAATACCATAGACAGCTACACCATGACTCGATTGATGATGCGAGCTACCCTTTTCCCTTCATTTTGCTCTTCCCTCCTTGAAGATATGAATAAGAGCCATTTTACGCATTGCAATCATCCATTTCTTTCTACAACCACTCTACAAGTCCCCTTGAACCTCAAAGGGTACTTGCAAAGTTGGCAATTCTTGAATAAATCTCTTAGGTCCCCATCTCCACCCCACTCAGATGAGGAAGACTAGCTCTCGTCATGACTATGCAATTCAAAAAAAAAAAAAAAAAGAGAACAAAGAAAAAAGAGAAGCACCTCACGAGCAAAGCAGTTAGACCGCCTCACTTCACATAAGTAGGCCATAAGCACTACAAATAGGGGTTCTCAAGTTAGGTGCATCCGGTGGCTTTGGTCGGCCGGCTCCATTCCTCGGCTCCATCCCTAACCCCCTAGCCCTTTTGATTCCCCACTACACACACTTAGGGTACATCAAGGGCAAGACATACCTAGGGAGGTCACACTTGCCTACGGTTAGAGACCTTTCTCCCTAAGCTGCACCCACCACCTAGGGAATCAAGGGCAGGACATACCTAGGGAGGTCACACTCGCCTATAATTATAAATTTCTCCCTAAACCACACCCGATGCACCTCCCTTATGCACAAATTGGGTCTTCAAGTGTGGGACACAATCCAAGCTTGCTTGTCCCAACTCCAAGTTCCATTAGCACAAGCACAACACACCACTTGGTAAGGTAGACATACCCCTAGGTAGTGCATCTTCTTTTCTTTTCAGGGAAATAAAAATGCTGCAACCCACCAAATTCGGAAGCCCCATCATCCCTGCAATGTGCTCTCGGCCTCCACCACCTTAATCGATTGACCAATTTATTCCCAAGACCAATCCCCCGAGACCCCATCATCCTCGACTCATACGATTGTCCTTTTAAATCACCGAACCTTCATCAACTCAAAACTGCCAGTGTAATGGAACTTACAATCGTTAGAAGGGGGATTCGTCTGACACCATCCTCAATTTCAAGGACAGATCTAGTCACTGTCACCGTCAGCTAAGAAACCAGGCTCCACAGAATTTTCAATTTCAAGGGCCGATCCATCTAACACCATTCCCCACAAGGGCTTATATACAAACTCAAAAAAGCCATTTGGCTACACCCATCCCACCTTCCATCTAACACCATTCCCCACAAGGGCTTGTATACAAACTCAAAAAAGCCATTTGGCTACACCCATCCCACCTTCCAACTACTACCCATCAGTGCCATGGGACTGGCACTAGGCTAGGAGGGGGGTAATGTTAACCTCATCACAGAAGAAGAAAGTGAAAAAAGTGGAAAAACGCAAGTTGGGACATTAAAGAGGTGACCCAGAAGGAAATTGGACACAATGTAAAAGGCAAGAAGGGAAACTGTTGAAAGCGCAAGGGTGGCCTCAAAGATCAAGTCAAAGGCAAAAGCATATTTTTAAATGTAAGGCACCCCTAAAACTGTCGTAAAAGAGCGCCAAGCTCCCTTCTGTGCAAAATTGTAAAAGGTAGGAGAGCATAGGTAAAGAGACAAGGAAAATAGAAGGAAATGGAAAAATGGACCTTGCTACAATGGCTGGTCATGTAAAAAAGAGATGACCGCCAGAAAGGGATTTAGGGTTATGTATAAAAACCAAAAAGTGAATAGAGAAGCTCATTCTTTGGTGTGTGGCAAAAGTGAACTTATCTTCTTGTCTTTCTCTCTTCTCTTTGCTTGCTTGTGTGTGCTTGAGAGAGGGAGTATGAGGGTGTGAGGGAATCACATGATGGTATCATTGTCAAGGGACTCGACATAAAAGAGTCAGAGTGGCATAGATGACTCTGATTGTTGAACTAGTGGAGGTCGTCCTGCCGCAAAGGAGCATCGAACGGACTTTGCAAAAAAAGAAATAACAATACATCAGTCCACCATACAATAATGCATTCTAATTAAACATGGTAACTACGGACAAGAAAGATGAGTGACTTACAAGGCCGCCGCGTTTATACAATTGGTCGATCAATGCAGGGAGACCGTGCCTCTCTGCATATCGATTCTCAAGGCTGGTCGGATCGCGATTTGTAATGGAGTGCTGCAAAGAAAACAAAATACTAACTATTAGAAACATGATTGTTAGTACAAAGAATATTGTAAAAAAAAAAAGGAAAACAAAAGAAAAAATTACAAAGTCCTCCAAATATGTCATGTGGCTGCCACTCCCAAGATGATGGACCACTCCTGCCTCTAGTCGTGCCCTCGCCGCCTTGCATTGCTGACTCCAATGTCCTAGAGAATTTGTAGCCTCCTCCCTCAGTCGGCGCCAGTCATCCGCATCTAGCCACTCGGGCTTTGCATCCCCACTCTTGAGTGCCTTGCGTGCGTCCGATCGTCTATGTGACATATATGCAGGCATGCAGTCCATCATCCAGCCCGTAGAAAATCTATCTACTGAGGCTGGAACTAGAAAATCCTCATGCAAGGATGCTACTATGTAGTCCTTGCTCCTCTCCTGTATGTTCTTCCAATGATCTAAGACGTTGTATCGAAAAGCTTGTTGGTACAACTCTCTCATGCAAGCCATCACCCTCCTCCCCTCATCATTCATGATGATGGCTCATGACCTATCATTGACTAGATAGGCATATCCCCATGGGGTATGCCTAAGTTGGGTCCTCTCCCACTTGCATCCACGCTCCTAGGCATATCCAGGAGACCTCTGTGCATCCGATGTACCAATTGGGGTAATATCTATCAGAGTGGCATCCATAGGGGTGCCACCTGCAGATGGTTGAGCAAAAGCCAGAGTAACTGGAGTAAATGTCCCCTTAGGTGTGACAAATCTTGGAGGTGAGGCAACTCCAGCAGAACGACGAGACGGAGACACTATGTCCATGCCTCCACAGTATCCACCTGAGCCTGAGCCACGCTCCCTGGAACCGCCATGAGAGCAAGGAGTCACACTTCTATCCCGTGCCGACCGCAGGCTCACTGCCTCCGTATCTCTGTAGCATCTACTTGACCCTGAAGCACTCCCTCCCTCTGGCCCAAGTCTGGAGCATCGACCTCGTTTGCTCGAAGCTGAAGCATCTGATCGTGCCGAAGTAGATCTAGCAAAGCGGCCTGGACGATGTCCGAGACAGCTTTTGGTCTGCCATGTCTCTGAATCTCGCGATCTGGTTTGGAGACATGTGCGTGAAGATATCCTGCAACTCCTCATCGCTCATCCTTCGACTCATCCTGAAAATGTCACCTACACAGACAAAAAATGATGTTAGCATAACCAATATAAATCCTATGCTTGGAACATCACTTTGATTATATACTCTCGCACTTCGGGGAGCTGAAGGTATAACATACCACCATCGAGGTTGTCGGGGGTTTGGGTAGAAGATTACCTATTCACAAACACGTAGAAGAGAGTTTAAACTATTGTGACATGTACCATGTGATAATACAATTAACAAAGAAATGAGTTCATGCACCTGTTCACAATGGGTGGGCAACACAAAGGTGTCGCAAAAATCCGTTCATTTTTTTCGGAATCTATTTCGAGAAATCCAGATGGACCTCATCGAACTGTTGCTCCAGCTCCTTCAAGTACCACTTTGAACCACTGCACATCGAATAGTATCATGGAGAAGCTACGATAATCCACCATAACAATACTTTGCAAGTTTCCAAAATATTCCATCTCATCTATAACCATGTTTGGATCCATTGCTCATCGCCGACTCTCCTGCTCGAACCTTGCCATGATACCACAGTCCATTGTGGAGCGCATTTTGTCAATACGCTCCATGCGAAAATGCCATCCACGCGACCATGCTACACTATATATTTTGTACTGTACATTGAAACACTCAAATTAGATGTTGCATATAAAATATAGATACTACAAATCCTAAACACCTCATCACCTTTGGACTACATCCCCTCGAGAATTCCCACTTCTCCATTGAGACCTCTGCCCCTTCGCGAGACGTTGCGGTCAAAGCTCCATGCAACCATCGCGTTGATATGAACCGCGGCATCTCCTCTATGCCCTCAAGATATCGAATCGGTCGATGATGCGTACTACGTTAAAATTCAGATCGCGCTTCCTCTCGATCTTGCCTAGCGATCTGGTACTTGGCGAGCCACGTCTCCATAGAGGCATGGTGCAACATACAAAAGCGATTCACCCTCTCCTCCATTGTAGCATCCATTCTTTTTTCTATCCCATTTCCAACCACCACATCTCCAGTCAGTCTATCATCGTCCTTCAACGACCATAGCATTTTGTGGTCTGGATCCACTACTGGTAGCCATTGTGAAATATGCACTAGCGCCTTAGACACCAATCAACCTTTAGCCATGCTACCTTCTGACCGAGCTCATTGTCACACAAATCCTTCTAGGGTTTTCATGAAGTGCTCCAAGAAGAACATCCATCGCGTATGGACAGGTCTAGCAATCTCCACTTCATCTACAAGATGCACAAGAAGGTGGATTTTTATCGTAAGCATGCTGGTAGGCAGGTATTTCTAAAAAAGATAGACCATCTCCACTGCTCCCTGCCTCGAGGATTCAATAGAGGACGTCTTAATCTCCTTCTGTGAGATCCATTGCACCAAAGTCGACAACATGTAAATGGCCCCACGTATTTCTGGAGTAAGACATCCTACGATTGCGATCGGTAGTACAAACTGCCACAAATGTGAAAGCATTATGAACAATGGCTACACTTCAAATAGAAAAATGTGCACGCCAATTACAATCCATTCATAGTACAAACCTGACATATCTTATGGCAGTCATGGGATTTTAGCCCTGATAATTGGTCGTCTTTAGAAAATGCAGACCTGAGAGAATGCATCATACTCGTCGAAGTGCAGATAGACTTGACTACTTGCTTCATAATGCACTCTTCTTTAGTGGACAAAACCCAAGGAGTGCGAGGTAGCTTCACGCAACCATCAGCACTCGACTGCGGCCAAAGCGCCTCTATCTTACCTACCTCCTTCAAATCCATTTGTGCCCCTATAGTGTCTCTCTTTCCTATGATGTGGTCCCATAGCAAGGTGTCCACATTCTTGAAAATATGCATGGGATCCAACAAGTGGTTGATCTGTAAGTGGGTCCAATATGGCAACTCATAGAAAACTGAGAATCACCGCATTCCGTTTGGATATGACTCCGCAATAACCATTTTCAGCTCGTACAAGCTTGCGGCATTCATACATGTTGGAGGTCGTCCAAGAAAACCTTCCCTAAGTTCATGACCCTCTGGCAAGAAAGCGGCATGTCCTTGATATACCATCTTCTTCATGGTTCCTAACCTTCGAGAGTCTAACTGTGGCCCGCACAATGGACATGCATGATAACTTGAGGTAACCAGACCTGTTCCGACACCACGACCCAGTGAATACAAGCTTGAAGAGATAAAATATAGATATTACCAATGAGAACGGAAGCCTATTTACCTGAGCACTGTCCGAACCAAAAAGTCATGCATCGTCCACATGAGAGTGACTCGAATATTGGCAGACCGTCGATCATCACGCTTGTTCATATCTATACACATCCATATTTTTGACTTTGTAGCGGCTGGGGACGAGTAAGCTAAGGATGAAATGTCCTTTCTTCATAGAAAGCCATGGAGGGATATTGTAGTTGACAAGGACTATAGGCCACACACTGTAAGAAGTTGAGTACAGAGACCGAATGGGTTCACGCCATCCATTGCAAGACCGAGCCGAAGATTCCTTGGCTCTCGGGAAAAGCCTGGGAAGGTAGAGTCAATGTGGCTCCATGCGCGTGAATTCGCTGATATTCGTTGAACTCCATCCGTGGACCTATTCTGCGCATGCCATGTTGTCAAGCTCGCCATGTCGGACATACCAAACATGTGGTTTATGCGAGGGATAAGCAAAAAGTGAGAACTTTTTGAGGGATGGTTTGCCCTTCAAGTCTTGTCGATACCTGTGAGCACCACACTTTGGACATGTCTCCATAGTCTCATATTCTCCTCGAAACAGTATGCAATCATTGATACATGCATGGATGTTGTTCTAGTCCATGCCAAGCTTTCGTAAAATGTGTCGTGTATCATCACGAGACTTAGACATGGTATTTGTAGGTGGTAATATATGATATTTCAATAACCTGGAAAAAAATCATAAAACACCTTGAAAAAACACAAATGTTTTTAATAATAGTGCCGAAAAAAAATCAACGAAGCGTATGTATAAGGTACTTGAACAACTCGATCACACTCGCATCGCTCCACCCGTATTTTGCTTGCACACTTAAGAGTGCAAGCAGTGTCTTTAGGCAAGATACTCGGCACCCATCATATAATGGTATGGATGCTTCCTCTTTAAGTGGATCAGAAGTCTTGACATCCATGGGAATCAATGCACCTCCATCTTAGGCTCCAAGATTGTAGGTAGGCCTGGAAGGCTGCCTGTCACCTCTGGCATTGATGGTATAGATTGGCCTTGCAAGTGGTGGATTGGCTCATGCACTCTATCCATCACACGGCCACGAACTCTTCCTTTTGGCCGCAAAGGGTGCACTCCTCCTTGGGACAAGACGTCACCTCCCTGGATAGAAAATTTGCCAGCTAGACCCAACCTTATTGTATATGGTATTCAATTAGCTTGCGAGTACAATGCATGATTGATATTAACTTTTCTTACCGTTTTCTGAAAATCCGCAATCGCCTGATCAATGATCTCAAATTGAAACTTGCCAAATCATTGTATATGTTCTATAGACAATAGACGTTTTGTCTAATTGCCAGCTTGCATTAAGAGCAAGGATATGGGACACGCTGATTAAGATATGCCTCACGATCTTGAACAACATGACCTTCATTGTTTTCCATTTTGTTTACGTTACGACAAACAATTTGTTTTTGTTATCATTATTTTTTTATTTCTTAAATTGTTCTCCTCTCCTTCCATCTCTCTCTTTTTTTTTCTTTCTTAAATTGTTATCCTCTCCTTCCATCTCTCTCTCTTTTTCTATGTTACGACTACAACCACGACCACGACCACGACCACGACTACGACTATGACCACGGCCACGACCACGACCATGACCCTAACGACCACGACCACGACCACGACCACGACCACGACTATGACTATGACTACGACTACGACCACGACCATGACCACGACCACGACGATGACTATGACTACGACTAGGATGACCACGACCACGATCCATGACCACGACTACGAGTATGATGACCATGACCATAACCACGACCACCATGACCACAACTACGACTACGAATACGACAACGACTACGACTACGACCACGACTACGACTATGACAACCAACCACGACCACGACCACAACCACGACCACGACTACGATAACCACGATGACGACCACGACCACGACTACGACAATGACGATGACGACTGCGACCACGACCACGACCACGACCACGACTATGACTACTTATATAGAGATGAAGAGAGAGACAAGAGTTAGGGAGAGAGTAAAGTTAGAGAAGAAGAGGAGAGAAGTGAGAGAGGTAGAAATAGAAAGAGAGATAGAGAGAGAAAAGAGATAGGGGGAGATAGAAGGATTTAGGGAGAGTATAGGAAGAGAGAAAGAGGGAAGATTGAGGGAGAGAGAAGGGCTGAGAGAAGAGAGAGGAGAAAGATAGAGATCCGACTAGAGCATTTGACACCCATAGTCAACACACCGTGGAAAACACAAGCACAAATTGACATTGAATTATGGCAAGAAAATCCACCACAAAATAATGCTTATAATACTCGAGGTAGGATTTCAAAGTCTTACTGATTTCAATCGGTCATGGATGCCATACTATGGATAGGTTGCACTCACTAAGAATAGAATTGGCGATTCACCTCATCTTCTCTCCATCATCAATAGAATTCTCCTTTACCATTTACAACTCACCCACCTTTTCTCCACACTATTGCACACTACAATCTCTATGAGGGCATGAGATTGGGATCTCCACAGATACCAAAGCATGATCTCTAGCTTGATGGTTGCATATATACTACTACTACTCATGGAATAAATCTTAAAATAGTTGTTATGCTCAAATACATGCTTGTTAGAGCAGAAATTTGTTCCTAAGACTATTCTAAGGAAGAAAGAGGGTTAATGATAAAAGAGTGTCCTTCCAAGTTAGAGCAGAAATTTGTTCCTAAGACTATTCTAAGGAAGAAAGAGGGTTAATGATAAAAGAGTGTCCTTCCTTGCAAGTGATTTTATATTATATTTTTAAATTAAAATTGATAGTTGAGGATGAGTTTCCTAAGAGATCTTGTGGTGATGCTGTTTTAGTTTTGTGAAGTATATGAATGATAATGTTTTAGTTTTTTGTATTTGTCTTTTTAAGAAGAGATTGATTTTCATGGAATATCCAAAGTTATTTTTGGATTTACGTTATGAAAAATAAATGTTTTTCTAATTGATAGGCTGATTGCCTTCGTTGTATACTTGCGTGGTGGAGGCTAGGACAAGCCCCATGTATGAGAGGTCTCTTTGCATGAAGAACATTATGCTAGGAGGCACAAGTGTGCTAGGGTTCTCTAGCCATATATCCCTTAGGTTTGTTGAGGATCGGCATAACCCCTATGAGCCTAGGATGAGCTTATTGTAAGGTCTTATTTCCTTTTCTCTCTTTCTCTCCCTCCCTCACCCTCACCCTCTCTTTCTCTCTTTCCCTATTAGGTTTAATGATTTTTCTCTCTTTTTCTCTGTCCTCTCCCTCTCTCATTTCCTCTCCCTTCCTCACCCTCACCCTCTCTTTCTCTATTAGGTTTAATGATTTTTTCTCTTTTTCTCTCTCCTCTCTCTTTCTCTCATTTTCTCTCTCTCCTCTCCCTCTCTCATTTCCTTTTCTCTCTTTCTCTCCCTCTCTCATTTCCTCTCCCTCCCTCACCCTAACCCTCTCTTTCTCTCTTTTCCTATTAGGTTTAATAAATTTTCTATCTTTTTCTCTCTCCTCTCTCTCTCTCTCATTTTCTTTTCTCTCTTCCTCTCCCTCTCTCATCCTCACCCTCACCCTCACCCTCTCTTTCTCTCTTTCCCTATTATGTTTAACATCTTTTCTCTCTTTTTCTCTCTCTTCTCATTCTCTCATTTTTTCTCTCTTCTCTCCCTCTCTCATTTCCTTTTGCTCTCTTCCTCTCCCTCTCTCGTTTCCCTATTATGTTTAATGTCCCTCTCCCTCTCCCTCTCCCTCTCTTATTTCCCTATTATGTTTAATGTCTCCCTCTCCCTCTCTCATTTCCTCTCCCTCCCCCTCTCTTTCTCTCTCCCTCCGTCTCCGTCTCCGTCTCCGTCTCCCTCCCTCTTCCTTTCCCATTTCCTCCCCCTCCCCCTCTCTCTCTCTCTTTCTCTCCCTCTCTCTCCCTCCCTCTCCCTCTCCCATTTCCTCCCTCGCCCTCTCTCTCATTTTCCTATTATGTTTAATGTTTCCCTCTCCCTCCCTCTCCCTCTCTCATTTTCTCTCCCTCTCTCATTTCCCTATTATGTTTAATGTCTCCCTCTCCCTCTCCCTCTCTCATTTTCTCTCCCTCCCTCTCCCTCTCCCTCTCTTTCTCTCTCTCTCTCTCCCTCCCTCTCCCTCTCCCTCCCTCTCCCTCTCTTTCTCTCTCTCTCTCTCTCCCTCCCTCTCCCTCCCTCATTTTCTCCCCCTCCCTCTCTCTCTCCCTCTCTTTCCCTCTCCCTCTCCCTCCCTCTCCCTCTCTCATTTCCTCTCCCTCTCCCTCTCCTTCTCTTTCTCTCTCATTTCCTCTCACTCTCTCAATATACACAAATTATACAAAAAATAAGTAAAAGAGAGAGAGACTGCACTCTCCCTCCCTCTCCCTCTCTCATTTCCTCCCCCTCCCCCTCCCCCTCCCTCTCCCTCTCCCTCTCTTTCTCTCTCATTTCCTCTCCCTCTCTCAATATACACAAATTAAGCCCTAAACAAGTAAAAGAGAGAGAGAATGTACTTACCGTAAAGACTCGAAGAAGGGTTTGGCAGCTCCTCTTCCCCTCCGTACACCTCCTCCTCTTCTTTGCGAACGGCGGTGGCGGCAGCGGCGGCGAGAAGCCTTCTTTCTCTCTTTCTCTCTCTCTAAGCGAAACGGTCGCTCTCTCTCTCTCGCTCTCCCTCTCGAAAACTTTCGTGAATGCGCGAAATGAAACGTGCTCGGGTTTCAGCCCGCGTTTTTTTCTCTAGGTATCATCGCTAGTGACGCAAATAGCGACACCTCTATTTATCGTCACTAATCGGCGCCGCTATGGCCTGATATCCTTGTAGTGCACTTCCAACATGTTATGAGCTCATGGTTCTAACCTCCTCCTAGGTCTCTACCTCTTCCTCTAGCTAAGGCCATGACTAGAACATGCCTATAGTCTAGCAATATGGGATTACCCTCTTCATCATAAGAGATGTAAGGGTTCACATATGAGTCCTCCTCTAGTGGTTCCTCCACAATGTGTACTAGAGTATCGCCTGGTGGATGGGTCACGATAGGTCCTGGTTGTCTAGGGATTCCCATTGGGTTGATATCTACCCTTGGAGAGTAGCTCGATTTGAATTATTAGGTGTTGGTAGAGCCAAAGGAGCTCCCCTTCCAAAGTATGGCTACCTAATTCTTAGATAGTACAACTGAGTGTAAGGTTGTTGGTAAGGCAACCATCTTAGAAATTGATAGTGCATGGTGTCATGCCCAAATCTTCCCAGTTGGCACAAGGCCATGATTTGGGATTGAGACATTCGGATGGCAGGTGGTTGCCTCCACAGTGCACACACTGCATATGAGGTCATACACTGGCCTTCATATTGACTCTTGTAGCCTGGTTAGTTTCAACTTAGATCAACTATCACTTGGGTATGGTTGATACTCTCTCACTAACATGAAGAAGAGATGAGAAGCAAGAGTTGGAGATGAGCTTCACAATGTGAGTACCTCACTCATACACACTCTTTTACTCACTTTCTCCCTCCACTCTAAACAATGGTAGTATAAGATAGAGAACAAGGAGCAACGACATGATATTGCTGAAAATTGCATACACATGAATGAGGGCTCTATTCACTTTTTAAAAAATGTTACACATTAGGGTTCGAGTTAGGGTTTTTGCCAAAATTTGGGCATCCTACACCCACTTTTATGGCTTGTAACTAGTCCTCCTAATATTGCGTGCACATTACTTAGGCTAGTTGATCCTAATGGAGACAAAAAGTGGATAGAAGTTGCATACGTGTAATCCTAACCTCTGTGGTTGCAACACATCTAACTTTGGGAATTATTACAATTTGTATAGGAGTGAGCTTGACTCTCACACTTTATTACAAAATCACTTTGTCTTCATATTACAATTTCTCAAAGTAACATGATGAAGCCCAAAAGAAAAAATCTACCTTCCAAAACTAACTTCATTACTTGTCCTTGATCTTCATTGACTTGGCTTCCTTTACCTTAGACTTGCTTTATCCTTGTTGCTCTCATCTTGTGGTCAACACACATTAATGTTTTGTATATTGTGCTACCATAATAATCAACGTATTAGTTTATACTAGTGTAGCGAACTCGTATGAAAATTTAATGTCTTGTGTAAAATTGATATTTAGCACCATTGAAGCTTACATTTGTAAATTGAAATCATGTGGATGGAAGTTCTGTAATTGGTTAAATATATGAACTGAGTAAGAATCACACATTTTTTTTGAATAATTTTAAGACTATTTGGATTGTCAGTAAAGCATTAAACATTTACAAACGATTAAGTTCTCTATATTTTGAGATAATTATCATCTACAGTGTCCCATTGGTTGCTATGCTTAATAATGCGTAGAAACTTTACGATGTAAATGGCTTGTATTGTAAAAAGGTTTCTACTGGGTTCAATCTACATGCAAATTCTTAGTAAGTAATTTGGTATATGGCAAGTAGAAGTAATAGAATCAAACGATTATTAGCTAATTGATAGTAGTAGAGAATGGGCAAGGAGTTTTGCACATCTTTAATAAAGATTGATATTATTCACTAAATCTTAGTAGGGAAACTTAGAAGGCCAATGTGCAACTTTAAAAGGGTATTAATCTACAAGCAATTTTGTTTCAATCTCACCAGCTGAAAATCGAGCCCATGTTTGCTTCTGATAAGCAAAGGGCATTTACCTTTCGATAAGCAAAGGCGAGGGTTTTCTTATCAATGTAAGATGCATCTATACTATTAGTTAAGGAGAGGTGGGGGGCGGGTGCCACATGACAGCCCCCCACCTCCCCCACAAAAAAAAGAGAACACGGGAGCGGGCGCCACGCGTCCGCGTCCGGGCGAGTCTAGGCGTGGAGCACCTAGTGTTTTGCGATTGAAAACCTATGTTTCATCCTTGGAATTAGTTAACGATTGAAAACTACCTTTCACCCAAGGTTTTTTTTTTTTGCGACAAGCAATATCATTTTTAAAACCTTGGAGTTGGGTGGTGAAATTTAGTAGCCGACAATAAAGTTTCCTCATTCTCTTTAGCCTGCAGTATCGCCCCCTTTCTCTCATCAGCGAAACAAGACACATCTTTTTTGAACCCGGGCTGAAAATTTACAAGAAAACCTACTTTTCACCCAAGGTTCTCAGCAAAACACAACAAATTCTCCTCCTCCTTCTCTTTAATATGATGCTCGTTCTCTCACATTCACCGTGATGAATAATATAAACAAACAAATAAATAAATCCTTAAATTATGTGTAAAGCGGCGCTGGGATGGCCTTGTTTTGGAGATTGATCTGAGCTATGTAAAGATCTGGAGTAGCTCAAAATAGCTTTTATACTCTTTATCCCCCCAGATTTTCCTCTCTTTCCGCGGGGGGGGGGGGATCACGGCGTTAGCTGGCTGGCGTTGCGCTTTCGGGAGAGACAGACAGAAGACAGAAAGAAGAAGAAGGAGACGGCGAGAGAGAGAGAGAGAGAGAGATCCTTTCAGACCCAATTCCATCATTCCCCGAGAGAGAGAGAGAGAGAGAGAGAGAGAGAGAGAGAGATCCTTTCAGACCCAATTCCATCATTCCCCGAGAGAGAGAGAGAGAGAGAGAGAGAGATCCTATCAGACCCAATTCATCATTCCCCGAGAGAGAGAGAGAGAGCAATTCCATCGTTCCCCGAGAGAGAGAGAGAGAGAGAGAGAGAGAGAGAGAGAGAGAGAGAGAGAGAGATCCTCAGACCCAATTCCATCATTCCCGAGAGAGAGAGAGAGAGAGAGAGAGAGAGAGAGAGAGAGATCCTTTCAGACCCAATTCCATCATTCCCCGAGAGAAGCTGGGATCAGCTGCCGCAGAATGACGGCCGTTCATACCGTCCTGGGCATCGTAGGTACGACCACAGTCAGACAGATAACGAGAGATATTGAAGGGAGAAGCAATCATGTAGATTGACGTATCGTTATGCTTTAGTGACCGGACTCTGATTGATGACCTTGATAATCTTAATTCATCCCATGGCCATGCAGGAAACATCGCAACAACAGCCTTCTACGTGTCATCAACGTAAGGAGCGATACGTTTTACGTGAGTTTGTGGCCATGGATGTATATATATTTTGTGCGTGTGCGCGCACGTGTGTGTTTTGCCTCCATAGCCCTTGGTATAATCGTAGGTCAGTTTGTAAGTTTTCTGCCATGGTAGCTTCGAGTAAGATCAGATGAATAGTTCTAGCTTTAGTGCACCAACTAAGAGCAAACCCCTAGTCATTAACGACACCGCATGTGTGACCCTTTTGTTCTCCACAAGTAAGTCTAGAGAGACAACACATGAGAAACACAACATGAGCTTTGATTGTTACTACATTTGTTATCATCTCATGCAGGCCTACCATATATCAAATTGTGAAGAGATCATCAATGTTATCATCATCATCATCTTGTCAACGAATGCAATCAACACCATCATCGTCATCTTCTTCCCATCTAGCACAAGTGGAGGTCGTGGCTTGCCAGTCAATGCAAGTGGAGGGTGTGCCTTGCCAACCACAAGAGGTGGAGGGTGTGTCTTGCCAACTTTACATCTGGATGCTCTTTAATTGCATGTTATGGACATTCTATGGGCTACCCCTCATCCACCCCCACAACTTTTGGGTCATCCTCACCAATGCCATGGGCTCTGTTTTCGCCCTAGGAGCTGTCATTGTGTGCCATCAATACTACATTTCTTCAAAAACCGAGAAGGTAAGTACTCTAATCTTGATATTTTGTGCGATCTTTGCTAATTATGCACTTTTCTCTATAAGATAGTAGTAGAAATTATTATTATCTCAAATGCCTTAATAGTGGAAGGGTTACTTGGTCATTATCTCTTAGTATAATATGCTTTTAATAGAGAAACAAATCATTAGAAATTTTATAGGTTGCAAGACATTACAAACAAACTAGACTCTGTAGTTACTATTGCAATATGCATAGGTTCCTAAAATGCTTGTTACTAGTGTTAAGAATAGCATAGATCACATGTTTACCACAACATGCCTTCAGGCCTAGAGGGTAGCTTGGGAAAGCTCTTTCCTCCTTTGATCAATCGTTGGAAGTAAGTGATGAATGGTCTTCACTATATCCAAATAATAAAAGTTTTTCAAGTATTGCCCCAAGGAATATGCAATCACATTTGTACTAATTCATATCCTTAGGGAACTTTGAAACCTCTAATGCATGAGCTCTTGTCCAACCTTACCGAAGACTTGTAATATCGATAAAACAAATCTAGAAGCCATAATTGCATTAACACTAACCCTAGAATCAATAAATGAGGACTAACCTAAGAAACATATCTATTTTGTAGGTTAATTTGCCATTAAACCATGGCAATAGTAGTTAGCTTCCCACCAACAGACTTAGGACCACTCATTGACATGAGCTAACATACAATCAATCTGCAACCCCTTTTGGGACACCATGTCCATGCACATTAGATAAAAAGTGGACTATTAGCTATGTTAGGTTTTGAGTCTTTTGAATCTGTTGTTGAGATCTCCACTCTCACAAAGGCCAAGATTCTAATGGGGACGCATGCATGCTACGACTTGTAGCGAATGCCCATCCTAGACTTGGCATGGTAATAGTTGGCTATAACATATCATGAACATTGAGATGGACGATTGGTTGAGAATTGATTCAGGCGATGCTTGGGAAGGCCCTAGTGAATTATTGAGTTAGAAAGGCTAGCTATTTTCAGGGATCTTTTTTCCCATATATATGGTACCATTACCTTGTGCATAATGCAACTAAAGTGGTGAATTTCCCAGCTAAACTTCATTGACAAGGATCCCACAATCTTACGTAGATCATCTTAAAATAAGATCATGATTTATAGGTTCTATTAAGTTCCTCTAAATGTCTTTCCCAATTTCTTATAATGATCCTCTACCATGGCAAGTTTAGAAAGGTTATCTAAGGAGGGATCTCTCTATAGTTTTCTATCTAGGATCCTTCATTCTTCTCTTAAGACACTAACAAAGATGTCTTAACGACAATCACAAGTCGTACACCTACATCACCAACTAAATAAATTTCCATGTGCTTGCTATTAAGGAATTATGTAGGTCCCTTATTTTGACCCTAACTCTAATATGTATTGATATAGTAGTTGTTATTAAGGAATTATGGGAGTCCCTTATTTTTGATCCTAACTATAATATGTCTTGATGTAGTAGCTATTGATGTAGGTTTTGGTGCTGCTCGAGCTTGGAGTTTTCATCATCTTTTATATTACTCTTATCTTGGCACTCTTTTTAAGTCAGTGCAGCCATCATGCTCGTGTGCTTATTGCTGGACTCATATGTGCAATCTTCAGTAGCATCATGCACATTGCACTTCTTTCTCAACTTGTAAGTGTGAATCTATGTACATCATCTGTAGAACATGGTATTTAAGAATTGTTGTGCTTTATTGTTAAAAGGTGGCCACTAGATATGCATGTGACACATGCATGCATCTATATGTATTGCATGCCTTACATGGTTTGGTTCATAAAAAATGATTTCTCCTCTACCCTTATTATGTAAACCTATTAGATGATAGCATGGACTAGAAAGGACATTAAGTTCCTCCACCCAGGTGTATCCCTTGCAGCATTTTTAAAGGGGGCCTTATGGTCAGCTTATGGATGGAATTCTCGCGATCTATTCATATTAGTAAGTAAATGATGACCTATAGTTGTGATATTGAAAATAACATACATTTAACATTTTTAACATATTGTTGTTTAATATGTAGGTACCAAATGGGGTGGGTGTAATCACAGGAATAGTACAAACAATTATTAGCATTGTTATTGTATGTGATGTGTCTAACATTCCTCTTGATCATCAACACTCTACTACTCTACAAGAGAAATATTTCAAGATGAGATTTCGGGAGACAAAGCCTTCATGAAGAAGACTTGAACCTCAGAATGAAACCTTTGGTTGAGAGTGTTTCAAAAGGGGTAAAATAGATCAATATCATTATTGTAATATCCTATTACTGACCTTGCAACTTGTCAAAGGTCCATTCTTTGAATGATGATACTTTTGAGATAAATATTTTTTGAAGCATAAAACAATTCAATATCATGATTGTAACATTTAGAAATGGAAGTGGAAAACCTTAAAACACCCATTTTTTCCATATATACTATCATAATTTGAAAGCGCTTCGAAGAAAAACATGAAGCTAAGATTTCATACATGCCCACTTGATACATGAGATTTAGCACCACGCTCTTGAAAATTCATACATCTCTCTAGAGTTCGCTAACTTTCTTTCTTATGTGATAAAATACAAATACAACACTTATTGATCTATTCAATATATTTACAATGAAATTTACAAATATAATACTTCTTGGTCTATTCAATATATTTACATCTAAAGTTATCAAATCTCTCACTATACAAACATCGTTAGGATTGCCCATATAAGGGCATGCTATTGTGGTGGTAAATGAGTCATATGATTGAACATATAATTTAACATGCAAAAAGTTTCCTTGAGTGAGTGCCCAAGTGTTGAACATATTACTTAACATGCAAAAAGTTCCGTTGAGTGAGTGCCTATGTGTTGAACATATGATTTAACATGCAAAAATTTTCCTTGAGTGAGTGCCTAAGTGTTGAACATGAAAGTTTAATGTGTGGTGGAAACAATGAGTCTTTTCCTATATCCTACATGCAAGATAAAAGTGCCCAAGTGTTGAACATGAAAGTTTAATGTGTGGTGGGAACAACGAATCTTTTCCTCTATCCTACATGATGCAAGAAAAGAAGATTAGGCATAAGCAAGCATTGGTGATTGTGTACACCCACCTAGCAAGAGCCCATTATGGACCTCATTGTATTGTAGCTCACAATGGATTCAATTAACTTTAGAATGGTCATGGAAATGGCCCAACATTAAGACCTTCCCAATAGCCTTGACCAAGAAGGCCTTAGGGGCAGAATGTCTTACAACCAATGTATGGCCCCTTAGTAGCTCATCTTTTCCTCATCATTTTCATCAACCCCCACCTCCTTCTTAGAATCCTCTCCCATCCTCCTCTTAGCCTCCATCTTTAGCAACAATAAGGTACACGTTGATGAATTCACATGGATAGTTTTAGTGTCTAATAGTCATCTTGGCCCACGAAAAAGCTCAACTTCATCATCAGTAGTAATTTTTTTCACCCACCATGCCCAACTCTTATGATGGCACTTTGTCACATTGATCCTTTGCTAGCTATGAAATTTATGGGTTATGAATGATTTCCCTTTCCTCTAGATGTGTGAGGCTTTATGCCTTGCAAATATTGAAATGAAATGTGCCCACATGTTGTCCCCTCTCAATCCTTCATGAGCCAAACTACCACATCTTTTTCTAGGCTATGTAGAGTAGTGATTAGTTTGAGAAAAAAATAATGGAAGTCATCCAGAAGACTGGGTGATAAAGCATATTTCATCATGCTTGGTGAAAGTGGGAGCAATGACCCACATGTATGATGGGCATCAACTACCAAACTAGAGAAAGATACCCTCATCTTCGCATCATACTACTACTAGATGATATTGCCATTTCCCCATGAATGGGATGGAGTAGCTACTACCCTAAGTTGTCCAATTCTACATGGAAACATAGCCACAACTAATGGCTAGGCTGATGAAGGCACCCTCCACAATGTAGGGCTCAAATATCACCTCCAAACTATGCCCTAGGAGAGTAGGTGTGATCCTCTAACTAGTAGCTGACTATCCTTGTATGGAAAAGAGTGATCTTTACCTCATATTTGACTACATTGTCAAGGACCTACTTGGCCAAACCCTAGATATCGGTAGGAGTACCTAGCACCCTAGAACATTAAAAGAATTCAAAATTGTGGAGCACAAGAATCCTAGGAAGTTGATAGTTTGGTAGGAGCCATAACCAACCCTTGCTAGATGCATTGATTTTTAGTTACACAAGAATAAGCTTTTATCCTCTCATGTAAGTTTCTCAAAAAAAATTCATGCCAAAACAAGAGCCTCCAAACAATACTACAATAGCATGCCTTTCTTAGGTAGATAACTAAATCAAATCAGTTGAGGAATGTGAAAGGTCTTGGTCCTAATGATTGATTGTCTATGGTTGGATGGATCTAA
This sequence comes from Lygodium microphyllum, assembly GCF_053477565.2. Classification (NCBI taxonomy): domain Eukaryota; kingdom Viridiplantae; phylum Streptophyta; class Polypodiopsida; order Schizaeales; family Lygodiaceae; genus Lygodium; species Lygodium microphyllum. The sequence goes on from NC_141149.1 coordinate 132,859,943, forward strand.
TAAGTCAAGGAATTTCGCTAAATAGTAGATAGCGTACTAGAACATGACACCTCCAAATTTAGTAGGATAGGATTGGCTTAACATGATTTTAGGGTATCAAAGTGTAGTAGTGGTCCTAATGGCTATGGAAGTTTAAATGACATTCCTACTAACTTTGAACCAAGTGCGACATTGTGCCACTCTCATCTTTGATTGATTGCAAAGTGAAACTTCTTGGGTAGGTGTTATAATAATATTAGGAGCAATCATACCACACTTTTCCTATGAAGTAGATTCAAAATTCTCATACCCAACTAGGCCGCTATTTCCCGAGGGGAGATTGGATAGTGATATGCATGAACTCAAGAGTTTAAAGAGTATGTGAGGTTGAGTGAGAGAGTAAGGGACTAGTTGTAAAATTTTCCCTTTCGAATACCAAGGTTTTTCAGCATGAACTCAAGAGTATAAAGAGTACGTGAGGTTGAGTGAGAGAGCAAGGGACTACTTGTAAAGTTTTCTCGTCTCTTTACTCTTCTTTTCCTCTTCTTGTCTATCATATCCTCTCTATGTGGGTCTACATGTGGTGGCTACAAGGACATCTCGTCTCTTTACTCTTCTTTTTCTCTTCTTCTTTGTCATCTCTTCTCTATGTGGGTCTATATGTGGTGGTTGCAAGGACATGGAGCTAGCTCTTGGAGCATGGCATGAATTATGAAGCTATCAACAAGCCTTCAAGTTTCATACTACAATAAAAGAGGTGAGATTTTTGCTAGATCTTGAACTTGGACTTGTATTTGTTTCTCTCTTGATTGGAAGAGTGAATGCATGATTGGTTGAAAGGGGAATGAGGTGCCTAGGTGAGAGCTAGTCTATAAATGTGGTTGATAACTCTTAAAAACAATAATAGTATATCCAATGTACTACTTTTTGTAGGAGTATCCTAACAACATCTCCCTTTGCAATAGATTTAACTCAAGGATATACAAATGGAGTGGTTAATTATTTTTGAGTTGAGTTTTCTTAATGTAATGGCCTTGACATGGAAGATTGATGCTCTAGTTCAAGGATTGTAGTTTGATTGATTTGGATGAGTATTTCAATCAAGTTTTTCTTGGTATTTCAAAATTTCATACCAATTTTGTTGTGCTACTGTGATAGCTTTGACTGGAACTTTAGGCTCATCTATAGGGGATTTATGTTTATTGTACCATGTGTTATAGCATTTCTTGACTTTTCTTCTATTGAAGTATCCAATGCCTTTTAAAAAACTTACACGATGCAATGCATAGAATTTGAGCAAGGAGTAGATAGTACACAAAAAAGAAGAGAAGAACATAGGTTTTTTGAATTCCAAACAAACTGATACAAAGATGGCTCTATCCAACTATGTGCTTCCATTGTGAAGCTTACATGGTGATCTACACAAATAATAAGTGAAGAGCTTAAGGCTAGTTGAAAGAACTTTTATTGGGTGAAAGATAGATAATGATGGCTTTGGAGAAGTCTTCCTTTTATAGCTTGTGAAGGCAATCGAGTTGATCTGTTTGAAATACCATAATCTTCACTAGTCAAGAAATGAATATTCCATTTAGCATCAAGTCAAGGGCACTATCCTTGAACCCTCATATTTGGAGGGGTTGTGTGCCCCCTTGATGAGGGTCTGCCTGCTGCCTCGTGAGGGGAGCTATTTGTCCCCCCTAAGACCCCCTAGCTGAGGGTTTCTTCTGTGGCCCCTAGATCCTAAGATAGGGGTCCTTGATAACTTCCACACCTTGCAACTCAATGCAACATGCCTCTAGTTGCTATGCAACTTAACTACTTTATGTAACCCAAAGGCTAGATCCATAGAGATCCAAAGTTTGCAATCCAATCACATAGATCTCATCTGACATATAAGTTAGGATCCAACCATACATTTGATCACACATACCTCATTTGATGTACAAAATAGGACTCAATGATACATTTGGCCACATAGACCTCATTTGACAGACAAATCAAGATGCTTGAGCTCATACATGACTTCTTCTCATAATAGAGGCCATATAACTTTGAGCACCATGGACCATTGGTGGCAGCTTTTGAGGATGGGTTGTTGAGCATATCTAACATCCCCTCCCCACACCTCCTCCCTAATCAACGTCAAATTAAAGTGTATGCTCTTAATAGGCAGATTTCCCCAGCTACAATCACACCTTGATTGACAATGCTAGCCTTAGCTCTAGTTTCAATGATTCCTCTTCTTATCTAGTAATGCAGAGCTTCCACTAGAAAAATGTTGGATCCCTCCCAAAATATGTTTACTTGTAGTGCTCCTAAGGTTGGTATTGGAGTTAGATTGGGGGTTACCCTTCATTGAAGAATGTACATGGTTTCTTTAGCCATTGATTGTTCCTAATTCAAATTCTTTGATCCAAGCCTTGTTCTCCAAAGGACTAGGTTTCCTTTTAGCAAGGTTCCTAATGGGACTGCTCCATTGGTTGAGATGAGGGTTATGATGATGCTTGGATCTACTTCCTTGAACTAAAGATTCTTGGTTCTTGTCTTTTAGCTATGCTATTATGAGGGCATGGATTGTGTTTCTTCTTGGTTAGGTGGATCTGAGATAGGTATTTGAAGCTATTGGGACCTATCAAAGTTGACAATGGTAAAATGGTAGACAAGCCAAGTGCATGTATTCCTCCCACTACCTCTTAATCTTGAAGCTTAACTTGTGGTCTCTTAACCTAGTGCATGACTTTATCAATTATTTCTTATAGATACTCTAGGTTAGGATACTCATCTACCTTGGTAGTGGTTTCATTTTTTATGTTATGCATAGTTGTTACACTTTTTGTATTGGAAGAAACTACATCTTCAGGGAGTGACATGAGTCCATAACTTTTCAGAGTAACTTTGATGTCATTACACTTTTTGGATTTTGGATTTTTTCTTTTGACCTCCAAATAATTATTTAGCAATAGAAGGGATAGTTATGTTGTCTCCTCCTTTTTCTACTCTAAGCGCTTACAGTAGCATTCGACAAAATTGGGATGATGTCTTCATAATTGACTAACTCAACTCCAAACAGTAGCACAAAAGGGACTATTGTCTCATTTGTGCTTGCTTATTTCTTAGGGATGTTTTGGCACATATGGGTTATGCTATACTTGACATATCTTTGATCAACCCTATTTTCCATGGGAGGTTCCCGTTTTTGTGGACATTTTGTCAACAGATGCCCAGGTTGATTGTAGTTCCAACACTCAATGATCTGATAGGCTTTGATCATGCCTCTCCCTTTGTAGTCCATAACAATCCCATTGCCCTCTTTGTTGTATGTGATGTAGGGATTCATGTATTTGTCCTCCTCCAATGGTTCTTCTATATAAAGTGCACAAGAGCATTCCTCAGAGGGTGAGTTATGATTAGGCCCAAAGGTCTTAGCATCCTTGTAGGATTGATTCTTGATCTTCGACCCAATGGAAGCGGGGCATGAAAGGACAATTATTAAGGTATCTGATAGAATGATAATCTATTTTGCTACTAAGATCCAATAGGTACATATAGAGTAAGATAGAGAAGCATTCTTGGAGCTCCACAATAAGCTATCTCATGGCCAAAGTAGCCATAGTTCATACATGTTGAACTAGGTTTGGGATACTTTGATGGTAGATGATTCCCAATACAATGTATGCACAATATATTTTGTTTACATGGCCATGGATTCTTAATAGTTTTCATGAGTTTGGAGAGATTTGCTACTGCTATTTCAGGGAAGCTAGGATATCTTACATTATATTGAGCTCTACTATGCATTTGCTAGGCTGGGGATCTTGTCTATCCCTTCTCGGTTAGGCATAGCCCAAAAGCTTGTGCTCTCTTTGAGTCTTATGTGAGGTTGCTACCCTCACAAGCCTATTCCATAAAGCTACATGGGTCATCTCGCACTCTATATTTTTTCACTTGTGTTTGGAATTTAGAGGGATTTTGGATTGTTCTTTGATAATGCTCAATCCAATTAGCAAGGTATTGATAATTTGAGATTCAACCTAAAGCATGCAAAATCTATCAAGTAACTATCTTTGTGCTAGGTATGACAACAAGTCATTAGATGACCTTATCAGGATGGAGTTCAGTAACAGTCTCTTCATGTCATCTATTTCTCTTTATAGCTCTATCCTCTACCCTTGTATAGCTATGGTTACTTCCATAAACTTATTGAGGGTGATTTTCCCTTAATCTTCAAGGGTTTGTGACCTTTGTTCTACAACCTCTTGGTTCCTTTCACTTAGTTCAAAACCAACCATGACTTCAAATTTTTCTAAGGACTCACACAATTCCTAAGGAACTTCTCCCAAATATTTTCTTTCCACCATCTTATTGGTTTTGTTGGTTGGTCTCTAGGTCCATGAGCTCAATGACCCTACATATTAACAAGGGGATGGGCATATTCTTGATCCCCAAATTCTCGGAGACATTTGGAACTAGGGGATTTCTTTGCTTAGGAGGTGGAAACTCTAGTCCACTACACAATTGCATATAGCAATCTTTGTTGGCTTTTAATTAGCCTTATCTATCCTTATCATTCTCTTTCAAGGCTAGATCTTTCTTGTGTAGGGTTGTCATATGTTCTACTAAGTAGACTAAACTTCTTTGGGATCTTCTTATGTTCCTTATTTGGTGTTTTTAGATATTTCCCATTCAATCCTCACTCATTTAGTTCAAGCTCAACCTTTTTGTGTGCATGAGTTCAAGACTAGCATGAGTCTCACTCTTTTCTATTTCTTGGCTCCAAGGTCCTTGATCTAACTAGTTGTTTCAACTAGATTGGGTTTCTTTTCTAGGTTTGAGTTTCCTATGTTGACTTTATCCATTTAGGGTTATGGTTTAGTCTCAAGATTCCTTGATTCAGCTCTATCACTTGGTGACATGTATGTGTTTATCCCCATTAGGATTGGAGTGCGATTTATTCTTAGTATTTCATTTAGCCTTTGACTCTACCACTTCTTAATGCTTTAGTTGCAAGTGGACATTGACGTTTCCACCTTATTATGCTCGATGTAAGGTTGATGTGAGTGCTAGTTGAAAAATGTGCTTCTTGTGCTCAATCACTTTTCAACACTTTTCAAGTGCAAATCAAGTGTGAAGTCATCACTTTTCTTATGGGAGCACTCAATGTGTCTACAATCTTCTATTGTTGGGGTCCTTGAGTAGTTAAGATTTCACTCCTACTTGAGGAATGCCCTAGGTGCAATTGTGGGATGATGAAATGCTATAATTGTGAGGAAGCAAACTACATGCAATCATGGGTTGATCTATGTTCAATTGTGATGGCTGATGCTAAATCAAACTTCAAGCAAGTAGGCCACTTACTCTAGTTCTTATAACTAAGATAGTCTAGGTTCTTGTGGTTAGGCACAATTAAGTTTGAGTACATGGCTTGACAAGCTACTTCAATTGGAGGCTAAGAAACCTTACTAAAAGGCTCCAAGTGATTCCCCCAACTACAATTAAAAAGAGTTCAACACATGAGGCTAAGAAAGCTTATGGTAGGTCATGGCCTCATGTGTTGCAATCATGGACTACCATGAGATTGTGGGTATGATTAGTGTGTATGTATAGCTTGTATGCAAGGTGGCTATTTATTTATGCAATCGTGTTCTTCTGTCCAATTGTGTGATGTTGGTGCAGTTTGGGCTACTACTTGATCAATCATTGGTTGATGGATTATGGGCACTTGGAGCACTCTTATGCAAGCTCTTATCAGTTATATATTGAAAATTGTCACTTTGCTAGCTTCTTGTTTGATCAATCATGGGATCTTGATGAATCATATGTAACCTTCCAACAATCATAGGCAAACATATGACACTCGTAGGAACCCATTTAAGCAAAGTAGGTTCATGCATTAACAATTGTGGGCTCTTGGCAATTGTAGATAGTTGGTGAAGTTATTCAACAATCACGGGTATTATATGAACAATTTTGGGGCACCCTTTAGGCAAATCCTAGCAGTTGGGAGCATGCAAGTTGCAATCTATGTATTTTCTAGCAATCATTAGTTGTCATGAATCAATCATGGACAAGCTATGGAGGCTGCCCATGCTAGTACCAATCATGGGGATTGATTATGCACTTGTAGGCAAGCATAGGTAATCTTGGTTGGCTTCCTTGGTGATAGGTGCCATAGGGTACTTGCTTTTTTCCAAATCCTTCTTTTATTGTTGATGCCTTCTCTTTGTCCATAAAAAGAACAAGGGTGCTTGTTTTTTCCAAATCCTTCTTTCATTGTTGAAGCTTGTTTTTTGTCCATAAAAATCACAAGGGTTCTTGCTTTAAATCGTGGGCTATTTTCTTCCCAATCTACTTTCTTTAAGCAATCATGGGCTAAAGTTGAGACAATGATGTTGAGAATAGCAAATGATGTTTGCCCATAAGTGGCTTTGTATGAGAGATATGACAAAGATGTATGCTCTAGAAGCTCCAGGAAGAGATGTCCAAAATCCCAGAAACACAGATGAGAAAAGTGGTACTATCCATAAAGCTATAAAGACATGTACTTGACACTCATTTCAATGTAATGGTACAATCAATTTGAGTCACTCAAGATTGTGTTTATGAGTCCAAGCTAATCAATCTTGGGACCTAATTCACTTGAGTTACGATTCCTCATTCTAATAATGTATCATGTGTATGACTTGCATCCACCATAGCTAATCTAGCTCTAGATCCGTGTTGGTTGACATAGTATCAGAGACATGGCAAGCTAGTCCTAGTGTCGCTAGTGGGTTGTACTCTAGCGTAAATGCATAGTAGGAGTTGAACCCACCTTAAGGCCCTCTACCATATCCATTTTGGGTGGAATGAGATTGGAAACTTGGTAACCCTTGGCTTATCAGCTAGTATGTTCCTTTGAATCTTCTCCTCAATGACCTTGGAAGGTTGGTCTTCTCTCAGCTTCTCATCATCATACTCATTGTTCACGTAGTATCCCACCCTTACAAATTCTTGCCCTAGGTATGAGTAGGTTAGTAGGAGAACAATAACACCTTGCATGTCTTCTTTAGGGATCTTGGCAGCATCTGGAGGATCAGCCTAGAAAACAAATATGTAATTGCCAGCATTCACCGGCCCAACAAGCATGCTTTCAAGCACTTGGTTGTACTTCTCATCTTCGGTAGACCTAACGTAAATCAGCTTCCACTCAAGATCGTCTATAAGAAGCATGATGCATTCGTATGAGATCTTGAATTGGAAAGGGTTGAGGAACATGGTAGGGCTGTCCAGGACAAAGACGTTGGTGATATTGACTGCACTCATGGCAGAAGAAGGGATTGAAGGGTAAGGGCAACAAGGAAGAAGAAGAAGCGGAATATGATGATGATGATGAAAATTTCAATTCAGAAGCTAGCATCCATTGTCTCTCGGCACCAGCTAAGGGATCAGAACAAGAAGGGGGTGCTTATACCTTTAAGTTTATGTGTCTGTGTATGTGTCCCTGTGCCTATAAGCCTATCCTTCTCTACTTACCCTTACTAGATTGACGCTCATCAGCCAAAAACTCCTCCTTCAGTTGTTTTTTGTCGTTCTCTCTCTCTCTCTCTCTCTCTCTCTCCACTTGCCTTCACACTAATACTAAGGTTAAAGCCCTAGCCCTTAAAGGACATTCGAACTAGCCCATTCACACCTT